>NW_028238492.1:62500-65000 GCF_041429995.1 Eschscholzia californica | reverse complement strand
TTGTCCCATGTGCCGGCTCTCGACTCCTAAGATGTCCCATGTAAATGCCCTTCGTGGGAAAGAATGTCCCGTGCAACGTCCCTTGATGATCCCCATAAGGTGTCCCATGTGCGTCCCATGATGTCCCATGCGCGTCCCGTGCCGTCCGAGCCTCACCAAGGCCGTCCCATGCGCGTCCCGTGCCGTCCGAGCCTCACCAAGGCCGTCCCATGCGCGTCTCGTGCCGTCCCGAGCTGTGCCGAGGCCGTCCCGTGCTGTCCCATGCCGTCCCGAGCCTCGCCAAGGCCGTCCCGTGCCGTCCGAGCTGTGCCGAGGCCGTCCCGTGCCGTCCCGTGCTGTCCCATGCCGTCCCGAGCCTCGCCAAGGCCGTCCCGTGCCGTCCGAGCTGTGCCGAGGCCGTCCCGTGCCGTCCCGTGCTGTCCCATGCCGTCCCGAGCCTCGCCAAGGCCGTCCCGTGCCGTCCGAGCTGTGCCGAGGCCGTCCCGTGCCGTCCCGTGCTGTCCCATGCCGTCCCGAGCCTCGCCAAGGCCGTCCCATGCGCGTCCCGTGCCGTCCGAGCTGTGCCGAGGCCGTCCCGTGCTGTCCCATGCCGTCCCGAGCCTCGCCAAGGCCGTCCCATGCGCGTCCCGTGCCGTCCGAGCCTCACAAAGGCCGTCCCAGGCCGTCCCGTGCCGTCCCATGCGCGTCCCGTGCCGTCCGAGCCTCACCAGGGCCGTGACATGCCGTCCCGAGCCTGACCAAGGCCGTCCCGAGCCTCACCAAGGCCGTCCCATGCGCGTCCCGAGCTGTCCCATGCCGTCCCGAGCCTTAGCAAGGCCGTCCCATTCGCGTCCCGTGCTGTCCCATGCCGTCCCGAGCCTTAGCAAGGCCGTCCCATTCGCGTCCCGTGCCGTCCCATGCGCGTCCCGTGCTGTCCCGTGCCGTCCCGAGCCTGACCAATGCTGTCCCGTGCGCGTCCCATTCTTTTGGCTCGGCTGGCCCGTGCATTCTATGGGGTCGTGGGACATTTCGAAATCCACCCGGGCCATTTCGACTCTCTCTTCATTAATACTATTGAGGTATTATTTATGAATTATTGGAGAAAAGAAACGGAAGAAAATATTTTTTTTTCTATTTTTTATGAATTTTCCGGTGTTTATTCACTTAAAAATTCATAGAAAAATAAATATTTATCGGAATCGCTATTATAATATATCAAAAAAATCCTTGCGAAAAGACCTTTCCAACGAGTATAAGTTTGCTGGATTCCGACGAGTAACGAAGGAGTAAAGGCCCAGTATGCTTGGTTAAAAAATTGATGTTTCCTTGTGAAAATAGGAAAAACAATAACTTTGCACTATAAGGGGGAGGGTTGAGCTCCTTCCCCAGAGCGTGCACAGCACTTGTGCTGGCACGTTCCCTAGTGCTCGCCAAGCACCATAGGGCATCCAAAGGGCAAAGCTCGGCCTACTACATGATGGGAAGCTTCTAATATGTCGGAATACGAAGAGATTTCGTGCGACCCGAAGCTCGGCTCGGGCGTCCCGGCCTGTGCCGAGCTGTGCCGAGCGCGTCCCAGGCCGTCCCGAGCCAAGTCTCGGGCGTCCCAGGCCGGCCCGAGCAAAGTCTCGGACGTCCCAGGCCGTCCCGAGCTGTGTCGAGGCCGTCCCAGGGCGTCCCGAGCTGGAGCGAGGGCGTCCCAGGCCGTCCCGAGCCAAGTCTCGGGCGTCCCAGGCCGTCCCGAGCAAAGTCTCGGACGTCCCAGGCCGTCCCGAGCAAAGTCTCGGGCGTCCCAGGCCGTCCCGAGCTGTGCCGAGGCCGTCCCAGGCCGTCCCGAGCTGTGGCAAGGGCGTCCCAGGCCGTCCCGAGCAAAGTCTCGGGCGTCCCATGCCGTCCCGAGCTGTGGCAAGGGCGTCCCAGGCCGTCCCGTGCTGTGCCGAGGCCGTCCCGAGCCTAGTCTCGGGCGTCCCAGGCCGTCCCGAGCTATGGCGAGGGCGTCCCAGGCCGTCCCGAGCCAAGTCTCGGGCGTACCTGGCCGTCTCGAGCTGTAGCGAGGGCGTCCCATGCCGTCCCGGGATGTCCCATGCGCGTCCCGTGCCGGCCCGAGCAACAGCTCGGGCGTCCCGTGCCTCGGCCCTTCCAAGTGGTGCTTCGTCGGACATCTCGATATCCACTCGAGCATTTTCGACCATTCTCCATATGTGGGTGTGTGGGTATTTATCAGGAATATTGGAGAAAGAATCGGGAAAAAAATATTTTTTTTCTATTTTTTTTGAATTTTTAATTGTTTATTCACTTAAAAATTCATAAAAAAATAAATATTTATCGGAATCGCTATTATTATATATCAAAAGAATCCTTGTGAAAAGACCTTTCCAACGAATGCAAGTTTGTTGGATTTGGACGAGTAACGAAGGAGCAAAGGCCGAGTATGCTTGGTTAAAAATTTGATGTTTCCTTGTGAAAATAGGGAAAACAATAACTTTGCACTATATAGGGGAGGGGTGAGCTCCCTCCCCAG
>NW_028238492.1:30000-32500 GCF_041429995.1 Eschscholzia californica | reverse complement strand
ATGCGCGTCCCGTGCCGTCCGAGCCTCACCAAGGCCGTCCCATGCGCGTCTCGTGCCGTCCCGAGCTGTGCCGAGGCCGTCCCGTGCTGTCCCATGCCGTCCCGAGCCTCGCCAAGGCCGTCCCGTGCCGTCCGAGCTGTGCCGAGGCCGTCCCGTGCCGTCCCGTGCTGTCCCATGCCGTCCCGAGCCTCGCCAAGGCCGTCCCGTGCCGTCCGAGCTGTGCCGAGGCCGTCCCGTGCCGTCCCGTGCTGTCCCATGCCGTCCCGAGCCTCGCCAAGGCCGTCCCGTGCCGTCCGAGCTGTGCCGAGGCCGTCCCGTGCCGTCCCGTGCTGTCCCATGCCGTCCCGAGCCTCGCCAAGGCCGTCCCATGCGCGTCCCGTGCCGTCCGAGCTGTGCCGAGGCCGTCCCGTGCTGTCCCATGCCGTCCCGAGCCTCGCCAAGGCCGTCCCATGCGCGTCCCGTGCCGTCCGAGCCTCACAAAGGCCGTCCCAGGCCGTCCCGTGCCGTCCCATGCGCGTCCCGTGCCGTCCGAGCCTCACCAGGGCCGTGACATGCCGTCCCGAGCCTGACCAAGGCCGTCCCGAGCCTCACCAAGGCCGTCCCATGCGCGTCCCGAGCTGTCCCATGCCGTCCCGAGCCTTAGCAAGGCCGTCCCATTCGCGTCCCGTGCTGTCCCATGCCGTCCCGAGCCTTAGCAAGGCCGTCCCATTCGCGTCCCGTGCCGTCCCATGCGCGTCCCGTGCTGTCCCGTGCCGTCCCGAGCCTGACCAATGCTGTCCCGTGCGCGTCCCATTCTTTTGGCTCGGCTGGCCCGTGCATTCATGGGGTCGTGGGACATTTCGAAATCCACCCGGGCCATTTCGACTCTCTCTTCATTAATACTATTGAGGTATTATTTATGAATTATTGGAGAAAAGAAACGGAAGAAAATATTTTTTTTTCTATTTTTTATGAATTTTCCGGTGTTTATTCACTTAAAAATTCATAGAAAAATAAATATTTATCGGAATCGCTATTATAATATATCAAAAAAATCCTTGCGAAAAGACCTTTCCAACGAGTATAAGTTTGCTGGATTCCGACGAGTAACGAAGGAGTAAAGGCCCAGTATGCTTGGTTAAAAAATTGATGTTTCCTTGTGAAAATAGGAAAAACAATAACTTTGCACTATAAGGGGGAGGGTTGAGCTCCTTCCCCAGAGCGTGCACAGCACTTGTGCTGGCACGTTCCCTAGTGCTCGCCAAGCACCATAGGGCATCCAAAGGGCAAAGCTCGGCCTACTACATGATGGGAAGCTTCTAATATGTCGGAATACGAAGAGATTTCGTGCGACCCGAAGCTCGGCTCGGGCGTCCCGGCCTGTGCCGAGCTGTGCCGAGCGCGTCCCAGGCCGTCCCGAGCCAAGTCTCGGGCGTCCCAGGCCGGCCCGAGCAAAGTCTCGGACGTCCCAGGCCGTCCCGAGCTGTGTCGAGGCCGTCCCAGGGCGTCCCGAGCTGGAGCGAGGGCGTCCCAGGCCGTCCCGAGCCAAGTCTCGGGCGTCCCAGGCCGTCCCGAGCAAAGTCTCGGACGTCCCAGGCCGTCCCGAGCAAAGTCTCGGGCGTCCCAGGCCGTCCCGAGCTGTGCCGAGGCCGTCCCAGGCCGTCCCGAGCTGTGGCAAGGGCGTCCCAGGCCGTCCCGAGCAAAGTCTCGGGCGTCCCATGCCGTCCCGAGCTGTGGCAAGGGCGTCCCAGGCCGTCCCGTGCTGTGCCGAGGCCGTCCCGAGCCTAGTCTCGGGCGTCCCAGGCCGTCCCGAGCTATGGCGAGGGCGTCCCAGGCCGTCCCGAGCCAAGTCTCGGGCGTACCTGGCCGTCTCGAGCTGTAGCGAGGGCGTCCCATGCCGTCCCGGGATGTCCCATGCGCGTCCCGTGCCGGCCCGAGCAACAGCTCGGGCGTCCCGTGCCTCGGCCCTTCCAAGTGGTGCTTCGTCGGACATCTCGATATCCACTCGAGCATTTTCGACCATTCTCCATATGTGGGTGTGTGGGTATTTATCAGGAATATTGGAGAAAGAATCGGGAAAAAAATATTTTTTTTCTATTTTTTTTGAATTTTTAATTGTTTATTCACTTAAAAATTCATAAAAAAATAAATATTTATCGGAATCGCTATTATTATATATCAAAAGAATCCTTGTGAAAAGACCTTTCCAACGAATGCAAGTTTGTTGGATTTGGACGAGTAACGAAGGAGCAAAGGCCGAGTATGCTTGGTTAAAAATTTGATGTTTCCTTGTGAAAATAGGGAAAACAATAACTTTGCACTATATAGGGGAGGGGTGAGCTCCCTCCCCAGGCCGTGCACAGCCCTTGGGCTGGCAGGTGCCTTGGCCCTTGGGATGCAACATAAGGCATCCCAAGGGCAAAGCTCGGCACGGGGGTGGATGGGAAGCTTCCAAGAGTTGCCCAACTCATCCCCGACGTGGAAAATCGAAGAGGCGGCTGGGGGGGCCCGGGGGGGCACC
>NW_028238492.1:5000-10000 GCF_041429995.1 Eschscholzia californica | reverse complement strand
AACGGAAGAAAATATTTTTTTTTCTATTTTTTATGAATTTTCCGGTGTTTATTCACTTAAAAATTCATAGAAAAATAAATATTTATCGGAATCGCTATTATAATATATCAAAAAAATCCTTGCGAAAAGACCTTTCCAACGAGTATAAGTTTGCTGGATTCCGACGAGTAACGAAGGAGTAAAGGCCCAGTATGCTTGGTTAAAAAATTGATGTTTCCTTGTGAAAATAGGAAAAACAATAACTTTGCACTATAAGGGGGAGGGTTGAGCTCCTTCCCCAGAGCGTGCACAGCACTTGTGCTGGCACGTTCCCTAGTGCTCGCCAAGCACCATAGGGCATCCAAAGGGCAAAGCTCGGCCTACTACATGATGGGAAGCTTCTAATATGTCGGAATACGAAGAGATTTCGTGCGACCCGAAGCTCGGCTCGGGCGTCCCGGCCTGTGCCGAGCTGTGCCGAGCGCGTCCCAGGCCGTCCCGAGCCAAGTCTCGGGCGTCCCAGTGTCACGGCCTTTTTATCACGTTAGGTCGACCCGGCATATTATGCTCAAAGACACGGGTCGATAGTGCGGAATATCAAATCCTAACGTACCGTGCGGCGCTATGCATTCCCTCCTAACGCATAGCCAGCCTTCCCGAACATATTCGGAGCATCTCGACTATCAAGTCATCTTGGTTCCCAACCAATAATGCGGCATGACACCAACGTGTCCCAACCTACGAGCATAGCTCGAGCCGTCCCGTATAACGCTTCCTTGAGTCATAGACTCTCGCCCACTATAAAGGATACCAACATATGTGCGGAGCACACCAAGCCGCATATGCGGATCTTGCCATCTAGTCTCAAGCATCCGGCACCTTATCATCTCGGCTTACCATCCGGACATTGGGCATAGGAGCATCCATCTTTAATAAGCTACCACATGCCCAACATAGCACATCAAGGCTTGGCCCCTTGAATAGCTCAATCCTCCTTATGGAATATGCTAGCACGACGCACGCCTCGCCATGGCATGAGAACATGCAACACCTTTTCCAAAGGAACCCGCAGTAACCTATCTCCAGGTACTGTCCCGAGCCATTTCCTATGACAAGGGAACCCGTGCAATATGCTTCTCTCGCATACGCTAGGCCGGCCTCATGGGTTGCGCCACGAGGATGCTCACTTTCGTGCATACCATGCTAAGGATGGGCGAGCTCCCATCCACGAGGTCTTGACATATGCTGGATGCATATGAGGAAGGGAGACCACCCCCTCCTCAGGTGCAAACTTCTTGTTTTGCCTATTTCCACAAGGAAACATCAATCCTTTTAACCAGGCATACTCTCGTCCAAATGACCCTTCGTATCCTTGACAAAGTCTTGAATGCCACGGGCGTCCCGTGCATGGCCTAAGGAAGCTTGCTTGGCACTCTTGCCCTATCTCGACCTCGTATTCGGCCCTACGGCCTATATGCTCGTACGTGCTCCTAGCACTCGTCACGTCATATGCATGCTCAACAATATGCACGTGACATACTCCCCCACTTGTAATGTCGACGTCCTCGTCGACTAAGTTTGGAGTACCACTTCAATCTTCTGCCTCAACTCCGATGCTACCACTGCACCTTCATGTCTTCGGCATACCACACCTCCGTGTGAACTCAACTACGCAGTCTCGTCGCGCAGGTTCCCCCTCCGGGTTAACTCAATCTTCTGCAATGCATCCTCCGATGCGTTAGGATAATGGACTTCTCTACCATTCATCCATGCTCAATGTCGCTTCTCTCATGCAGCCTCCGCCGCTCCTTGAACTCAGGTACCTCACCTCCTCGGCTTCACCACGAGTTAGCATCTCGACGCCACTGCGTCTTGCCATGTGCTCGCAATGTTGCCATCGCAAAGCAACTCGTCTTCAATGTCACTCACCTCTGGATCAGACCCAACGTACCCATGTACTCCACGTTCTGACTCCTTGGTTTGCTTGTTCATTGAGACCCTCATTACGCCCTCCGGCTTCTCAACATCAAGTGCACTCTGGTACCTAAGCATCACTACTTGTACCCTTGAGTGTATACCACTTGAACTCTTCGCAATGCCGCCCCTCTCTCGACGACCCTTGCCTCGATTGTGCCTCTGCACCTGCACCTCTGTGCACATCTCAAACAAGCCTCTGCTTGTGCGCCTCCGCGCTTGCGCCTCGTGCGCTCGGCATCATCCGTGCCATCCCTTCCTCGGGAAATTGTCGTGTTGCCTTCGATGTCCACTAAACGAGTACGGTATCTTTCTCTCCGCGAGAACTACATGGTACCAAACCATCCACCATTGGCATACTCTTGGGAACGTCCTCTCTGACTACATCTAGACACACACTTGCCATTTAATCTTTGGCGATGCTCCTTAACCCGAGCATCTTGGTAGGCTCGTGTCCCTCTTGAACACATCCGAACGTACCACCGCATAAGTTCCAACACATCTCATGCAGCACCATACGGCTTACAACTCAACTGCAAACTCGACGTTGTCATATGTATCTGACGATATGAACTTAGTCCCAACTATCTCCAGACTTGAACGATGCTTAATGTCACCACGACACACCATCCTGAAATCCCATAACGTGAGCTGATCTCTTCTCAGTCACCACGTACTCATTGCACACTGTAGGCTTGAACTCGGTTCCAACTTACCTCCAATGCATAACTCAAACATGGGCCGATCTACTTCAGATACAACGACCCTCATATTACTTGACGGCTTGAACTCGGTTCCAACTACCATCAGTACTGTACTTGGTCTCGTGAATCTGTCATCTAGACTTCACACCAATATGTCCATAAGCTTCAATGTTGGTTTCGGCTTATAGCACTCATGCGACATACCTCACACAACTGTGTTAGCATATCCATGTCTCATCTCAAGTGAGTCCGTTCTCTTTGGAACTCAAATGCGCTTACAACACATCGTGCCGAACCCTATCGTGCACCATACCACATAAGCACAACTTGATCTAGCACCAACTTGCCCAACGATGTACTCTGTCCATCTATCTTACTCTTTGACCACCGTCTTCTGTAAGTAGCTTGAACTCACAACATCACAAGTCACTCGATGCTACCTTCGGCTTAAGCATAAGAGAGTATCCTTCAACACCTTGTTGCCATACCCTACTCTAACGCTCAAGTATTACTCGGATCAACATAGCTCCACTCTCGGATGCCAATCCAACAAGCTTACTCAGACTAGCTTACCACAAGCTCTCAGCCTGACTCTACTTGCCATCTTGGTACACTTCATACCAAGCCTGTTGTCCACTCCAAGGACTCTATATCATGATGTACCCAATGCGCACCAAATCGTACTGAGCATTACTGCACTAAGCTCGCACACGACTCACCGTGCCATTCTTTGTCCATCCCATTCTCTACACTTGTCCTTACCTCTAAAGGACTCAAGTATATATGGTACCTTCTTGCCAACCAAGTCACACTGAACTCTTACAGCTTGCACATGACTTCTTGTGCCAATACGGTTCCATCTCATATCTCGCATATGTCCTTCACCTCAAAGGAACATAGACCCAAGTATAGCTACCACCGTAGCATCCGTGCGCACGGCCTATTCCTTCCGTCGGAACTCTCGTCGCTCTATGCACCATGCATCCCTTGACAAAGGTCCCCTCTCTTGCATCATAGCTTCAGAGACCATACCATCTTGAATGCATCTCACTCTGAAAGCCATCTCTTGGAATCATGCTCTCAACGCAGCTCTTCATACACACTCCAGTATACCACATACCATAGTGGGAGAATCACTAAGCTCTTCGTCACACTCTTCGAGCATAGATACCATCTCTTTGAACCTGCCCTCCAGGCTCTGGAAGTATGCTTCCAAACATACCACATGTTCTTAGGCATATCTTCGTGCTTGTCACCTCAAGCCCCCAAAACACATCCATTTGCCACTATAACTAGGCTCTTGGAACACATCTTGTAAGCTATCGAGCTCTTGATCCATCTATCACAAGGACCAGAGCAATATACACGTTGGCCTATCCACTAGGCTATTATACCAACTGTTAAATGGTTATCAGGATGCAATACATCTTCGCTCGTGCATCTCCATCCTGCAGCTCAGGCTCTGACATCCATTTCTCCTCTAGGATCAGAGCTCCATACTCTTAAGCTTGACCAATCAAGCTCTGATACCAATTGTCAAATAGGTATCAGAGGGTAATATATCTCTTTAGCCTCTCATCTAGGCTCTGATACCAATTGTCACGGCCTTTTTATCACGTTAGGTCGACCCGGCATATTATGCTCAAAGACACGGGTCGATAGTGCGGAATATCAAATCCTAACGTACCGTGCGGCGCTATGCATTCCCTCCTAACGCATAGCCAGCCTTCCCGAACATATTCGGAGCATCTCGACTATCAAGTCATCTTGGTTCCCAACCAATAATGCGGCATGACACCAACGTGTCCCAACCTACGAGCATAGCTCGAGCCGTCCCGTATAACGCTTCCTTGAGTCATAGACTCTCGCCCACTATAAAGGATACCAACATATGTGCGGAGCACACCAAGCCGCATATGCGGATCTTGCCATCTAGTCTCAAGCATCCGGCACCTTATCATCTCGGCTTACCATCCGGACATTGGGCATAGGAGCATCCATCTTTAATAAGCTACCACATGCCCAACATAGCACATCAAGGCTTGGCCCCTTGAATAGCTCAATCCTCCTTATGGAATATGCTAGCACGACGCACGCCTCGCCATGGCATGAGAACATGCAACACCTTTTCCAAAGGAACCCGCAGTAACCTATCTCCAGGTACTGTCCCGAGCCATTTCCTATGACAAGGGAACCCGTGCAATATGCTTCTCTCGCATACGCTAGGCCGGCCTCATGGGTTGCGCCACGAGGATGCTCACTTTCGTGCATACCATGCTAAGGATGGGCGAGCTCCCATCCACGAGGTCTTGACATATGCTGGATGCATATGAGGAAGGGAGA
>NW_028238491.1:92500-95000 GCF_041429995.1 Eschscholzia californica | reverse complement strand
GCTGCAGAGGCGCAAGAGACCAACGCGGGACAGTCCCGGCCGACACGCTGTGCGTGAAAAATCCATCCAACTAGGTCGCGCCAAAGCTGCGCACGTCGCTTCTCGGGAGCTGCCCCTTCAGCTCCCACGACGTGCGCTTCGCCATCATGCTGCACCAAGGAAGCTTCCGAGGTGCAGCACTTTCGCATCTTTTGGGGCCGGCTAGGGACTCTTGTGCCTAATGAGCTTCCCCAGCAGCTCGGACACCTTCGGGGATGCTTCCCAAGTGTCCGGCATAGGATGGGGACTTTTCGATTTTTGGCCCGTGGTGCCCCCCGGGCCCCCCCAGCAGCTCGGACACCTTCGGGGATGCTTCCCCAAGTGTCCGGCATAGGCTGGGGAGTTTTTGATTTTTTGCCCGTGGTGCCCCCCCGGGCCCCCCCAGCCGCCTCTTCGATTTTCCACGTCGGGGATGAGTTGGGCAACTCTTGGAAGCTTCCCATCCACCCCCGTGCCGAGCTTTGCCCTTGGGATGCCTTATGTTGCATCCCAAGGGCCAAGGCACCTGCCAGCCCAAGGGCTGTGCACGGCCTGGGGAGGGAGCTCACCCCTCCCCTATATAGTGCAAAGTTATTGTTTTCCCTATTTTCACAAGGAAACATCAAATTTTTAACCAAGCATACTCGGCCTTTGCTCCTTCGTTACTCGTCCAAATCCAACAAACTTGCATTCGTTGGAAAGGTCTTTTCACAAGGATTCTTTTGATATATAATAATAGCGATTCCGATAAATATTTATTTTTTTATGAATTTTTAAGTGAATAAACAATTAAAAATTCAAAAAAAATAGAAAAAAAATATTTTTTTCCCGATTCTTTCTCCAATATTCCTGATAAATACCCACACACCCACATATGGAGAATGGTCGAAAATGCTCGAGTGGATATCGAGATGTCCGACGAAGCACCACTTGGAAGGGCCGAGGCACGGGACGCCCGAGCTGTTGCTCGGGCCGGCACGGGACGCGCATGGGACATCCCGGGACGGCATGGGACGCCCTCGCTACAGCTCGAGACGGCCAGGTACGCCCGAGACTTGGCTCGGGACGGCCTGGGACGCCCTCGCCATAGCTCGGGACGGCCTGGGACGCCCGAGACTAGGCTCGGGACGGCCTCGGCACAGCACGGGACGGCCTGGGACGCCCTTGCCACAGCTCGGGACGGCATGGGACGCCCGAGACTTTGCTCGGGACGGCCTGGGACGCCCTTGCCACAGCTCGGGACGGCCTGGGACGGCCTCGGCACAGCTCGGGACGGCCTGGGACGCCCGAGACTTTGCTCGGGACGGCCTGGGACGTCCGAGACTTTGCTCGGGACGGCCTGGGACGCCCGAGACTTGGCTCGGGACGGCCTGGGACGCCCTCGCTCCAGCTCGGGACGCCCTGGGACGGCCTCGACACAGCTCGGGACGGCCTGGGACGTCCGAGACTTTGCTCGGGCCGGCCTGGGACGCCCGAGACTTGGCTCGGGACGGCCTGGGACGCGCTCGGCACAGCTCGGCACAGGCCGGGACGCCCGAGCCGAGCTTCGGGTCGCACGAAATCTCTTCGTATTCCGACATATTAGAAGCTTCCCATCATGTAGTAGGCCGAGCTTTGCCCTTTGGATGCCCTATGGTGCTTGGCGAGCACTAGGGAACGTGCCAGCACAAGTGCTGTGCACGCTCTGGGGAAGGAGCTCAACCCTCCCCCTTATAGTGCAAAGTTATTGTTTTTCCTATTTTCACAAGGAAACATCAATTTTTTAACCAAGCATACTGGGCCTTTACTCCTTCGTTACTCGTCGGAATCCAGCAAACTTATACTCGTTGGAAAGGTCTTTTCGCAAGGATTTTTTTGATATATTATAATAGCGATTCCGATAAATATTTATTTTTCTATGAATTTTTAAGTGAATAAACACCGGAAAATTCATAAAAAATAGAAAAAAAAATATTTTCTTCCGTTTCTTTTCTCCAATAATTCATAAATAATACCTCAATAGTATTAATGAAGAGAGAGTCGAAATGGCCCGGGTGGATTTCGAAATGTCCCACGACCCCATAGAATGCACGGGCCAGCCGAGCCAAAAGAATGGGACGCGCACGGGACAGCATTGGTCAGGCTCGGGACGGCACGGGACAGCACGGGACGCGCATGGGACGGCACGGGACGCGAATGGGACGGCCTTGCTAAGGCTCGGGACGGCATGGGACAGCACGGGACGCGAATGGGACGGCCTTGCTAAGGCTCGGGACGGCATGGGACAGCTCGGGACGCGCATGGGACGGCCTTGGTGAGGCTCGGGACGGCCTTGGTCAGGCTCGGGACGGCATGTCACGGCCCTGGTGAGGCTCGGACGGCACGGGACGCGCATGGGACGGCACGGGACGGCCTGGGACGGCCTTTGTGAGGCTCGGACGGCACGGGACGCGCATGGGACGGCCTTGGCGAGGCTCGGGACGGCATGGGACAGCACGGGACG
>NW_028238491.1:70000-72500 GCF_041429995.1 Eschscholzia californica | reverse complement strand
GGATATCGAGATGTCCGACGAAGCACCACTTGGAAGGGCCGAGGCACGGGACGCCCGAGCTGTTGCTCGGGCCGGCACGGGACGCGCATGGGACATCCCGGGACGGCATGGGACGCCCTCGCTACAGCTCGAGACGGCCAGGTACGCCCGAGACTTGGCTCGGGACGGCCTGGGACGCCCTCGCCATAGCTCGGGACGGCCTGGGACGCCCGAGACTAGGCTCGGGACGGCCTCGGCACAGCACGGGACGGCCTGGGACGCCCTTGCCACAGCTCGGGACGGCATGGGACGCCCGAGACTTTGCTCGGGACGGCCTGGGACGCCCTTGCCACAGCTCGGGACGGCCTGGGACGGCCTCGGCACAGCTCGGGACGGCCTGGGACGCCCGAGACTTTGCTCGGGACGGCCTGGGACGTCCGAGACTTTGCTCGGGACGGCCTGGGACGCCCGAGACTTGGCTCGGGACGGCCTGGGACGCCCTCGCTCCAGCTCGGGACGCCCTGGGACGGCCTCGACACAGCTCGGGACGGCCTGGGACGTCCGAGACTTTGCTCGGGCCGGCCTGGGACGCCCGAGACTTGGCTCGGGACGGCCTGGGACGCGCTCGGCACAGCTCGGCACAGGCCGGGACGCCCGAGCCGAGCTTCGGGTCGCACGAAATCTCTTCGTATTCCGACATATTAGAAGCTTCCCATCATGTAGTAGGCCGAGCTTTGCCCTTTGGATGCCCTATGGTGCTTGGCGAGCACTAGGGAACGTGCCAGCACAAGTGCTGTGCACGCTCTGGGGAAGGAGCTCAACCCTCCCCCTTATAGTGCAAAGTTATTGTTTTTCCTATTTTCACAAGGAAACATCAATTTTTTAACCAAGCATACTGGGCCTTTACTCCTTCGTTACTCGTCGGAATCCAGCAAACTTATACTCGTTGGAAAGGTCTTTTCGCAAGGATTTTTTTGATATATTATAATAGCGATTCCGATAAATATTTATTTTTCTATGAATTTTTAAGTGAATAAACACCGGAAAATTCATAAAAAATAGAAAAAAAAATATTTTCTTCCGTTTCTTTTCTCCAATAATTCATAAATAATACCTCAATAGTATTAATGAAGAGAGAGTCGAAATGGCCCGGGTGGATTTCGAAATGTCCCACGACCCCATAGAATGCACGGGCCAGCCGAGCCAAAAGAATGGGACGCGCACGGGACAGCATTGGTCAGGCTCGGGACGGCACGGGACAGCACGGGACGCGCATGGGACGGCACGGGACGCGAATGGGACGGCCTTGCTAAGGCTCGGGACGGCATGGGACAGCACGGGACGCGAATGGGACGGCCTTGCTAAGGCTCGGGACGGCATGGGACAGCTCGGGACGCGCATGGGACGGCCTTGGTGAGGCTCGGGACGGCCTTGGTCAGGCTCGGGACGGCATGTCACGGCCCTGGTGAGGCTCGGACGGCACGGGACGCGCATGGGACGGCACGGGACGGCCTGGGACGGCCTTTGTGAGGCTCGGACGGCACGGGACGCGCATGGGACGGCCTTGGCGAGGCTCGGGACGGCATGGGACAGCACGGGACGGCCTCGGCACAGCTCGGACGGCACGGGACGCGCATGGGACGGCCTTGGCGAGGCTCGGGACGGCATGGGACAGCACGGGACGGCACGGGACGGCCTCGGCACAGCTCGGACGGCACGGGACGGCCTTGGCGAGGCTCGGGACGGCATGGGACAGCACGGGACGGCACGGGACGGCCTCGGCACAGCTCGGACGGCACGGGACGGCCTTGGCGAGGCTCGGGACGGCATGGGACAGCACGGGACGGCACGGGACGGCCTCGGCACAGCTCGGACGGCACGGGACGGCCTTGGCGAGGCTCGGGACGGCATGGGACAGCACGGGACGGCCTCGGCACAGCTCGGGACGGCACGAGACGCGCATGGGACGGCCTTGGTGAGGCTCGGACGGCACGGGACGCGCATGGGACGGCCTTGGTGAGGCTCGGACGGCACGGGACGCGCATGGGACATCATGGGACGCACATGGGACACCTTATGGGGATCATCAAGGGACGTTGCACGGGACATTCTTTCCCACGAAGGGCATTTACATGGGACATCTTAGGAGTCGAGAGCCGGCACATGGGACAACGTAGTTCACACGCACGGAACACTTTACTTTCGTTTGGAACGTCGTGGGATCTTTATGTCCCCATTAGCACCGAACCTTTAACATGCTAGGAAGCTATGTTCGATCTTCTCGAAGTGTCGATGGAACTTCGATGGATACACATCCGATCCGATGTTATGATGATGTACTTTCTCCGAGATCGATGTTGGGGCCGTATTCCGATGTCATGATGATGTACTTTCTCCGAGATCGATGGGACGGCCTTGGTAAGGCATGGTTCGGCCTTGGTAAGGCATGGGTCGGCCTTGCTAAGGCATGGGACGCGCATGGGATGGCCTTCGTAAGGCATGGGACGGTCTTGTAAGGCAC
>NW_028238491.1:25000-40000 GCF_041429995.1 Eschscholzia californica | reverse complement strand
TCGAGACGGCCAGGTACGCCCGAGACTTGGCTCGGGACGGCCTGGTGTCACGGCCTTTTTGTCACGTTAGGTCGACCCGGCATATTATGCTCAAAGACACGGGTCGATAGTGCGGAATATCAAATCCTAACGTACCGTGCGGCGCTATGTATTCCCTCCTAAGACATAGCCAGCCTTCCCGAACATATTCGGAGCATCTCGACTATCAAGTCACCTTGGTTCCCAACCAATAATGCGGCATGACACCAATGTGTCCCAACCTACGAGCATAGCTCGAGCCGTCCCGTATAACGCTTCCTTGAGTCATAGACTCTCGCCCACTATAAAGGATACCAACATATGTGCGGAGCACACCAAGCCGCATATGCGGATCTTGCCATCTAGTCTCAAGCATCCGGCACCTTATCATCTCGGCTTACCATCCGGACATTGGGCATAGGAGCATCCATCTCTAATAAGCTACCTCATGCCCAACATAGCACATCAAGGCTTGGCCCCTTGAATAGCTCAATCCTCCTCATGGAATATGCTAGCACGACGCACGCCTCGCCATGGCATGAGAACATGCAACACCTTTTCCAAAGGAACCCGCAGTAACCTATCTCCAGGTACTGTCCCGAGCCATTTCCTATGACAAGGGAACCCGTGCAATATGCTTCTCTCGCATACGCTAGGCCGGCCTCATGGGTTGCGCCACGAGGATGCTCACTTTCGTGCATACCATGCTAAGGATGGGCGAGCTCCCATCCACGAGGTCTTGACATATGCTGGATGCATATGAGGAAGGGAGACCACCCCCTCCTATAGTGCAAAGTTCTTGTTTAGCCTATTTCCACAAGGAAACATCAATCTTTCAACCAGGCATACTCGCTCCTGACAAGACATGAATGCACCTCCGTGCATGGCTCAAGAAGCTTGCTGGCACTCTTGCCCTATCTCGACCTCGTATTCGGCCCTACGGCCTATATGCTCGTACGTGCTCCTAGCACTCGTCACGTCATATGCATGCTCAACAATATGCACGTGACATACTCCCCCACTTGTAATGTCGACGTCCTCGTCGACCAAGTTTGGAGTATCACTTCAATCTTCTGCCCCACTCCGATGCTACCACTGCACCTTCATGTCTTCGGCAGACCGCACCTCCGTGCGAACTCAACTACGCAGTCTCGTCGCGCAGGTTCCCCCTCCGGGTTAACTCAATCTTCTGCAATGCATCCTCCGATGCGTTAGGATAATGGTCTTCTCTACCATTCATCCATGCTCAATGTCGCTTCTCTGTTGCAGCCTCCGCCGCTCCTCGAACTCAGGTACCTCACCTCCTCGGCTTCACCTCGAGTTGGCATCTCGATTGTCACCTTCCATCTCTGCTTGTGTGACCAATCTTGCCATGCGTATCGCAGTAAACTGCGACACAACTCGTCACTCTGGTACCTCAGCAACCGTTGCCTTCACCCGAGTTAGCATCTCGACGCCACTGCGTCTTGCCATGTGCCTGCAATGTTGCCATCGCAAAGCAACTCGTCTTCAATGTCACTCACCTCTGGATCAGACCCAACGTACCCCTGTACTCCACGTTCTGACTCCTTGGTTTGCTTGTTCATTGAGACCCTCATTACGCCCTCCGGCTTCTCAACATCAAGTGCACTCTAGTACCTAAGCATCACTACTTGTACCCTTGAGTGTATACCACTTGAACTCTTCGCAATGTCGCCCCTCTCTCGACGACCCTTGCCTCATATGCGCCTCCGCGCCTGCACCTCTGTGCACATCTCAAACTCGCGCCTCCGCGCTTGCGCCACATGCGCTCGGCATCATCTGTGCCATCCCTTCCTCGGGAAATTGTCGTGTTGCCTTCGATGTCCACTGAACGAGCACGGTAACTTCTCTCTACGAGAACTACATGGTACCAAACCATCCACCATTGGCATACTCTTGGGAACGTCCTCTCTGACTACATCCAGACACACACTTGCCATTTAATCTTTGGCGATGCTCCTTAACCCGAGCATCTTGGTAGGCTCGTGTCCCTCTTGAACACATCCGAACGTACCACCGCATAAGTTCCAACACATCTCATGCAGCACCATACGGCTTACAACTCAACTTCAAACTCGACGTTGTCATATGTATCTGACGATATGAACTTAGTCCCAACTATCTTCAGACTTGAACGATGCTTAATGTCACCACGACACACCATTCTGAAATCCCATAACGTGAGCTGATCTCTTCTCAGTCACCACGTACTCATTGCACACTGTAGGCTTGAACTCGGTTCCAACTTACCTCCAATGCATAACTCAAACATGGGCCGATCCACTTCAGATACAACGACCCTCATATTACTTGACGGCTTGAACTCGGTTCCAACTACCATCAGTACTTCACTTGGTCTCGTGAATCTGTCTCCATAGACTTCACACCAATATGTCCATAAGCTTCAATGTTGGTTTCGGCTTATAGCACTCATGCGACATACCTCACACAACTGTGTTAGCATATCCATGTCTCATCTCAAGTGAGTCCGTTCTCTTTGGAACTCAAATGCGCTTACAACACATCGTGCCGAACTCTATCGTGCACCATACCACATAAGCACAACTTGATCTAGCACCAACTTGCCCAACGATGTACTCTGTCCATCTATCTTACCCTTGACCACTGTCTTCTGTAAGTAGCTTGAACTCACAACATCTCAAGTCACTCGATGCTACCTTCGGCTTAAGCATAAGAGAGTATCCTTCAACACCTTGTTGCCATACCCTGCTCTAATGCTCAAGTATCACTTGGATCAACATAGCTCCACTCTTGGATGCCAATCCAACAAGCTTACTCAGACTAGCTTACCACAAGCTCTCAGCCTGACTCTACTTGCCATCTTGGTACACTTCTTACCAAGCATGTTGTCCACTCCCAGGACTCTAACATATGATGTACCCAATGCGCACCAAATCGTACTGAGCATTACTGCACTAAGCTCGCACACGACTCACCGTGCCATTCTCGGTTCATCCCATCTCTGCACTTGTCCTTACCTCTAGAGGACTCAAGTATATATGGTACCTTCTTGTACACCAAGTCACACTGAACTCTTACAGCTTGCACATGACTTCTTGTGTCAATACGGTTCCATCTCATATCTAGCATATGTCCTTCATCTCAAAGGAACATAGACCCAAGTATAGCTACCACCGTAGCATCCGTGCACGCGGCCTATTCCTTCCATCGGAACTCTCGTCGCCTTATGCACCATGCATCCCTCGACAAAGGTCCCATCCTGTATCACAGCTTCAGAGACCCTATCATCTTGAATGCATCTCACTCTGAAAGCCATCTCTTGGAATCATGCTCTCAACGTAGCTCTTCATACACACTCCAGTATACCACATACCATAGTGGGAGAATCACTAAGCTCTTTGTCAACTCTTCGAGCATAGATACCATCTCTTTGAACCTGCCATCCAGGCTCTAGAAGTATGCTTCCAAACATACCACATGTTCTTAGGCATATCTCCTTGCTTGTCTCTCCAAGCCATAGAAACATATCCATTTGCCACCATCACTAGGCTCTTGGAACATATCTCGCAAGCTATCGAGCTCTTGATCCATCTATCACAAGGACCAGAGCAATATACACGTTGGCCTATCCACTAGGCTATTATACCAATTGTTAAATGGTTATCGGGATGCAATACATCTTCACTCGTGCATCTCCATCCTGCAGCTCAGGCTCTGACATCCATTTCTCATCTAGGATCAGAGCACAATACTCTAGCTTGTCATCCAAGCTCTGATCACAATTCTCATATGGGATCAGAACACAATCCATTAGCTTGCTCTTCAGGCTCTGATACCAATTGTCACGGCCTTTTTGTCACGTTAGGTCGACCCGGCATATTATGCTCAAAGACACGGGTCGATAGTGCGGAATATCAAATCCTAACGTACCGTGCGGCGCTATGTATTCCCTCCTAAGACATAGCCAGCCTTCCCGAACATATTCGGAGCATCTCGACTATCAAGTCACCTTGGTTCCCAACCAATAATGCGGCATGACACCAATGTGTCCCAACCTACGAGCATAGCTCGAGCCGTCCCGTATAACGCTTCCTTGAGTCATAGACTCTCGCCCACTATAAAGGATACCAACATATGTGCGGAGCACACCAAGCCGCATATGCGGATCTTGCCATCTAGTCTCAAGCATCCGGCACCTTATCATCTCGGCTTACCATCCGGACATTGGGCATAGGAGCATCCATCTCTAATAAGCTACCTCATGCCCAACATAGCACATCAAGGCTTGGCCCCTTGAATAGCTCAATCCTCCTCATGGAATATGCTAGCACGACGCACGCCTCGCCATGGCATGAGAACATGCAACACCTTTTCCAAAGGAACCCGCAGTAACCTATCTCCAGGTACTGTCCCGAGCCATTTCCTATGACAAGGGAACCCGTGCAATATGCTTCTCTCGCATACGCTAGGCCGGCCTCATGGGTTGCGCCACGAGGATGCTCACTTTCGTGCATACCATGCTAAGGATGGGCGAGCTCCCATCCACGAGGTCTTGACATATGCTGGATGCATATGAGGAAGGGAGACCACCCCCTCCTATAGTGCAAAGTTCTTGTTTAGCCTATTTCCACAAGGAAACATCAATCTTTCAACCAGGCATACTCGCTCCTGACAAGACATGAATGCACCTCCGTGCATGGCTCAAGAAGCTTGCTGGCACTCTTGCCCTATCTCGACCTCGTATTCGGCCCTACGGCCTATATGCTCGTACGTGCTCCTAGCACTCGTCACGTCATATGCATGCTCAACAATATGCACGTGACACTGGGACGCCCTCGCCATAGCTCGGGACGGCCTGGGACGCCCGAGACTAGGCTCGGGACGGCCTCGGCACAGCACGGGACGGCCTGGGACGCCCTTGCCACAGCTCGGGACGGCATGGGACGCCCGAGACTTTGCTCGGGACGGCCTGGGACGCCCTTGCCACAGCTCGGGACGGCCTGGGACGGCCTCGGCACAGCTCGGGACGGCCTGGGACGCCCGAGACTTTGCTCGGGACGGCCTGGGACGTCCGAGACTTTGCTCGGGACGGCCTGGGACGCCCGAGACTTGGCTCGGGACGGCCTGGGACGCCCTCGCTCCAGCTCGGGACGCCCTGGGACGGCCTCGACACAGCTCGGGACGGCCTGGGACGTCCGAGACTTTGCTCGGGCCGGCCTGGGACGCCCGAGACTTGGCTCGGGACGGCCTGGGACGCGCTCGGCACAGCTCGGCACAGGCCGGGACGCCCGAGCCGAGCTTCGGGTCGCACGAAATCTCTTCGTATTCCGACATATTAGAAGCTTCCCATCATGTAGTAGGCCGAGCTTTGCCCTTTGGATGCCCTATGGTGCTTGGCGAGCACTAGGGAACGTGCCAGCACAAGTGCTGTGCACGCTCTGGGGAAGGAGCTCAACCCTCCCCCTTATAGTGCAAAGTTATTGTTTTTCCTATTTTCACAAGGAAACATCAATTTTTTAACCAAGCATACTGGGCCTTTACTCCTTCGTTACTCGTCGGAATCCAGCAAACTTATACTCGTTGGAAAGGTCTTTTCGCAAGGATTTTTTTGATATATTATAATAGCGATTCCGATAAATATTTATTTTTCTATGAATTTTTAAGTGAATAAACACCGGAAAATTCATAAAAAATAGAAAAAAAAATATTTTCTTCCGTTTCTTTTCTCCAATAATTCATAAATAATACCTCAATAGTATTAATGAAGAGAGAGTCGAAATGGCCCGGGTGGATTTCGAAATGTCCCACGACCCCATAGAATGCACGGGCCAGCCGAGCCAAAAGAATGGGACGCGCACGGGACAGCATTGGTCAGGCTCGGGACGGCACGGGACAGCACGGGACGCGCATGGGACGGCACGGGACGCGAATGGGACGGCCTTGCTAAGGCTCGGGACGGCATGGGACAGCACGGGACGCGAATGGGACGGCCTTGCTAAGGCTCGGGACGGCATGGGACAGCTCGGGACGCGCATGGGACGGCCTTGGTGAGGCTCGGGACGGCCTTGGTCAGGCTCGGGACGGCATGTCACGGCCCTGGTGAGGCTCGGACGGCACGGGACGCGCATGGGACGGCACGGGACGGCCTGGGACGGCCTTTGTGAGGCTCGGACGGCACGGGACGCGCATGGGACGGCCTTGGCGAGGCTCGGGACGGCATGGGACAGCACGGGACGGCCTCGGCACAGCTCGGACGGCACGGGACGCGCATGGGACGGCCTTGGCGAGGCTCGGGACGGCATGGGACAGCACGGGACGGCACGGGACGGCCTCGGCACAGCTCGGACGGCACGGGACGGCCTTGGCGAGGCTCGGGACGGCATGGGACAGCACGGGACGGCACGGGACGGCCTCGGCACAGCTCGGACGGCACGGGACGGCCTTGGCGAGGCTCGGGACGGCATGGGACAGCACGGGACGGCACGGGACGGCCTCGGCACAGCTCGGACGGCACGGGACGGCCTTGGCGAGGCTCGGGACGGCATGGGACAGCACGGGACGGCCTCGGCACAGCTCGGGACGGCACGAGACGCGCATGGGACGGCCTTGGTGAGGCTCGGACGGCACGGGACGCGCATGGGACGGCCTTGGTGAGGCTCGGACGGCACGGGACGCGCATGGGACATCATGGGACGCACATGGGACACCTTATGGGGATCATCAAGGGACGTTGCACGGGACATTCTTTCCCACGAAGGGCATTTACATGGGACATCTTAGGAGTCGAGAGCCGGCACATGGGACAACGTAGTTCACACGCACGGAACACTTTACTTTCGTTTGGAACGTCGTGGGATCTTTATGTCCCCATTAGCACCGAACCTTTAACATGCTAGGAAGCTATGTTCGATCTTCTCGAAGTGTCGATGGAACTTCGATGGATACACATCCGATCCGATGTTATGATGATGTACTTTCTCCGAGATCGATGTTGGGGCCGTATTCCGATGTCATGATGATGTACTTTCTCCGAGATCGATGGGACGGCCTTGGTAAGGCATGGTTCGGCCTTGGTAAGGCATGGGTCGGCCTTGCTAAGGCATGGGACGCGCATGGGATGGCCTTCGTAAGGCATGGGACGGTCTTGTAAGGCACGGGACGCGCATGGGACGGCCTTGTAAGGCATGGGACGACCTTCGTAAGGCGTGGGTCGGCCTTGTAAGGCTCGGGACGCCATGGGACGGCACGGGACAGCACGGGACGCGCAAGGGACGGCCTTGGTATGCCTCGGGACGGCCTTGGTAAGGCTCGGGACGGCCTTGGTATGCCTCGGGACGCCATGGGACAGCTGGGGACGCCATGGGACGGCCTGGGACTGCCTTGGTAAGGCTCGGGACGCCATGGGACGGCCTGGGACTGCCTTGGTAAGGCTCGGGACGCCATGGGACGGCACGGGACGCGCACGGGACGGCCTTGGTAAGGCTCGGGACGCCATGGGACGGCACGGGACGCGCACGGGACGGCCTTGGTAAGGCTCGGGACGCCATGGGACGGCCTTGGTAAGCCTCGGGACGGCCTTGGTAAGGCTCGGGACGCCATGGGACAGCAGGGGACGCCATGGGACGGCCAGGGACTGCCTTGGTAAGGCTCGGGACGCCATGGGACGGCCTGGGACGCGCACGGGACGGCCTTGGTAAGGCTCGGGACGCCATGGGACGGCACGGGACGCGCACGGGACGGCCTGGGACGCATCCTGGGATGCCTGAGCCAGCAAGGTCGCGGCATGGGACATTCTTAGGCATCAAGGGTCGCGGCATGGGACATTCTTAGGCGTCAAGGGTCGGGGCATGGGACATTCTTAGGCGTCAAGGGTCGTGGCATGGGACATCACATGGGCCATCTTATGCTTCTTAGGCACCAAGGGTCGGGACGTGGGTGCGTTAAGGCAGGGACATCTTATTGGGACTTGGTGCGCTCCAACACCCTTTGCGGGACACCAAGGCAGGGACATCTTAGTGGGACTTGGTGCGTTCCAACACCCTTTGCGGGACACCAAGGCATGGACATTTTAGTGAGCGGGCGCACACCTCCTGCGGGAAAAATACACACGTAGCCCGGTAGCGGAAAACGTGCAAAATATATTTAAGGGGATGATGTATGTGTTGTTGGGTAAATGGGGTTAAGTGTTGGGGGGGGGAGGGGGGGACGAATCGGTGCGACACGGGGCTGAATCTCAGTGGATCGTGGCAGCAAGGCCACTCTGCCACTTACAATACCCCGTCGCGTATTTAAGTCGTCTGCAAAGGATTCTACCCGCTGTCCCGTGGGAATAACAATCCGGGGCGCCCCTCGCGGCTCGTCCGCCGCGGGGGGACGTCCCCTGACAGGTGCCTCTGGGGGCCCGAGGGCCCCTACTGCAGGTCGGCAATGGGACTGCGGGCGAGCGCGCCGCTTCTTTAGCCTGGATTCTGACTTAGAGGCGTTCAGTCATAATCCTGCACACGGTAGCTTCGCGCCACTGGCTTTTCAACCAAGCGCGTGAAGGGTTTTATACCCTTCTACTAGTGTTTATAGCGGAAATATGACATCTAATGTCTACACTAGTATTCCCAGGATCACATGCAAAACTAGTAATTAATCTAATGGAGATAGTGGATTACCTTAATCGCTTTTCCCTCAAACTAGTTGAATTGATTGAAGAAGACCAAGAGCTTCAAGTGTAGCTCCTCTACTTGGGACACGAGCAATCAATTTGATCTCCCACCTTGTTGTATAGCTAGCACACCAATGGTGGTTGGATAATAAGAAGACCTTCTTCTTGCTTGACTAGATAGATAGTTAATGGGAATTAGCTCACTTTCTCCTCTCTACTTGATGTGGTAGAGTAAGAAAGCTTAGAGAGAAATTCCACACCTTATTCTCTGCCCTAAGAGTGTTTATATAGAACCCTAATAAGAATCCACCTCCTTTTAGGTTTCCCAAAACACCCTTTAGAATAAGATTTAGGGAAATAGTCGAAAATAGCAACTATTGGTATTTTCTCAATTCCCTAAGGAGATGACGTCCAAACCCAGCCAAAATTGGCAGATTTAATGTTCATAACATAAGGAAACGTCCCTCCAAAAATCAGCCCAATCCGAGCCCTAAAAGTGCCCGAATCGGCCTAGGCCCAAAAACCCTGCTTTTGGCCTTTTTGTACTATCTTTGCCTAATTCCTTTTTAGGCCTATGAGATATGTTTATGGGACACTCCCATGATTATATCTCACTCCCACTAGTCATATCCTAGATCAATTTGTCACTCTTATGTGTAACCCGTTGTAGGATCCGATCGAAGTTAGCCGCGAATTACTTCGTAATTCGACGATCGTAGTTGGTCTCTAGCTACAACTCTACGATCCCTAAATCAATCGGACTTGATGATCTTCCACATCAATTGTCCTATCCGACAAATTGTTCGCATTGTCACCTTGGTCGAAGGACATCTCCTTCAACTCCTTCAGACTCCCACTTGGACTTAGAACAAGTGCAATGCCTCGATTCCCGTGTCAATTTAGTATCCCATCTGATACGTCACGTCATTCAGACTTTCTTGATATCCGAGTACAACTGTAAAAGACAAACGATTAACTTTTAATCCGTTTGAGCGCGGCCACGCATTTTCAGTTGCTACTCATCAAGTGGCCTTGAGACACTTTGTACCTAATGTGATTAGGGTGACACAATCCATTCTTGCGCTCCCACTTAACTTCATGTCTATCCTGTCCTTCCCAGTGTCCGCCTTTATAACCTCCTTTTACGGCGCGGCGTTTAACGGAACCAAAGTCGGGCATTCCTTACATAAGATGAGTGGAGCACTCATGTTTTGAGGAATCTCTCCAATTGTCTTTATGAGAAGTATTGACGTTCATCACGAGTGATGTACTTCTCATTTGAGGGTTATCCAGTGTATAAACCTTTCACACACCCACGTAGTCGAATAGAATATACTATTCCTATAGCCCATGAAACTGCGCTATCCCATCGACTCCCGTGCTAGTCTTCGTGAGTCATTGTTGTCCATGCAATGACCTGGACCAGGGATTCGATAATAAATATTCCAAGTTCACTTAATAGGGTTTCATTCATCAGATCACGTATCTGACAAACCTATTCGGAATGTTTTATCATCAATGGACTGTCGTTTAAATACTAAACCAAATTTAGACGACTTGTGAAATAACTCTATTATTTCTGATAACGAGAGTTGTAAATCTGAGCCTCTTCCGTAAAACTCTTTTTACCCACTCAGTTTTACTCGTCGAGGTTTAAAATTATACCTCATGCCTTAGACTGTGTATGAATCTCATACTATGTCTTAGGTGACAGTTCAGTTTGACTACCGTGGTAGTCAGTTTTAAACTTTGCTAATTATCAATTAATTTGAAGACGGTTATCTTCAACCTTGATAATTTCTAGTAACTTTTACTAGAGTTAAGGCTTTTAATTCTTTATGTAGTATTTGCAACAGTTCCCGGCTTAAACACTTTTAGCCTGCTTTCCTTCCATGTCTGAAAGTTTGCTACGATGACATGTTCAATTTTGTACTACTTCATCCTTTAGCCTTCTAGGATGTACTAAGTAGTGTTTCGGTTTTCCAATCCGAATTCGGATGTTTAAATGCTAATCATGTCCAACATGATTGACTTTATGTTTTCGAACATAAATGTCTCTCTCATGCGTGCCAGCTCATCGGTGTCTTTTCAGACTCCGATTTTTGCAACGCCCTCTGTCATGAGTTTTTGGGTCGAAATTCTTTTAGACTTTCCGAGTCTTAGATTTTCTGTTTCGGATCTCAAGCATCTCAGCGTACTGAGTCTCTCTAATCCTATCATCCTTTTGATCTATGCCTATAGATCTTCAGATGCCCAAAATGGCATTTTATCCTTTTGTGTGTGGTCCTTTATTGAGTCAGTTCGTTACTGTTATACAACACCTTATGTCGTACTCAATCTTTTGTATGTACTCTGCATACGGACCCGGAAGGTTTGTTTCTCCCACTTACCTTCTTGAAACTCGTGATTCAAGATTTTCTTCATTCCTCAGGAATCAAACTTCTTTGATTGCCTTTTGAATCGAAGATTCTAACTCTTGCGTGCTTTTAATCCGTTGATAGATTTTTGAAGCATGCATGTGGACATAACTTGATTGGAAGAATCTTTATTCTTCTTGTCTCGTTTCGGGAAACATGAATGTTTCCATCCTTCTCAGTTTTCTATTTTGGAAAACCAATTTAGGTCTTCTGTTGACTTAAATTATCAAGCTTCATGTCTTGACGAGATATGGATTCCACGATGATTTTGGCTTCTAGCCAAAATCTAGAGTCAGTTTCCGTTTCTGCGCAGGTCTTTTATCTCTTCAGAAATAACCTTTATTTTCTGAGTCTTTGAGATTTGACCTTTTAGGGCTTTTGAACAACAATTTGGAATTTTCTCAACTACTTTGAGATATTCCTTTAGAGACACTTTCATTTGTTTTGAGAGTTCTCCGGCGAATGACATTCGCTTTTGTGCGGTGGGTTTATAAGATCATATCTTTAACCTTTCCTTTTCCGAGGAGCCGCAGTTTGTTGCTCTTGGTCGAATTTAATCGTCTTGTACAAGTTTCATGATTGTTCTTCATGACTCTTCATGATTTTTCTCATGATCGAATTAAATCGACTTGTACATTTTTCTCCCACTTGTTCTTGTAATAATTAGTGCTAATTATTAGAAGAATACTATCATGAGCAACAAACACTTTGTTCTCTTGATTGGTTATGGAAGAAGTCCAAATTTCTTTCAAAGAAATTACGTCAGATATTAGCTAGTTTTTGTAACGCTGTTACAAGTTTTAGCCTTTAAACGGACTTTGGTAAGTATGAAAACGATCGTTTCTAGAATATGTCCAAAAATATTTGGAAGACTGGCTTAAACCCATCTTTGATCGAATTATGCATAGCAATGTTCGATTTCTCCCACTGAATCCACCATCCCTCAGATGTGTTCCATGGAGCGAGTTGGGAAACGGTTTCTCAACTCCTTTGATGGTTATCAAGTATTTGACTCAAGTTTTTACCACTCCAATCTAATCGGATGACTTAAACTCTCTTGTCAAAATGATTCTTTTACTTCGGTTTGTACTTTGTTTGAACCTTACAAACATTCCGACTTATACTTTATGATTTGTACGTTTCCATACTTCATGAAGTTGTCAGAGTACGTATTTGAAGTTTCTCTCGTTAGCTTCTGCAAGTAAACTTATAGGTCTGCATAACACTGTATGAGTCCTAATAGATTACTAGTCTCTATGCCTTTTGAAAAGGGTGACTTTGTCAATTAGTCCTTAAGACCCAATTGACAATGCTGAAGTTTAATGAGTTTGAATCTCTTGATTTTAGCCATTATCAATGTTAACCTTCAGTTAATTTTACCACTGGTTTAAAACATCATATGTTTCTAGAAGAACAAAATAATCACTATTAAGTTCTAAGCTAGATCAGTGTCTAAAAGAAGACTTTGATCCCTTTCAGCATCCCTAGCATTACTGCTTCTGCTCCCTCTTGGATCTTTACTTCTTTTAGTCAAGTATGTAATTCCCTTAAGCTCCACGGAGCCGCACATCCGGTTTAAAATACCTGATGAAGGAATTTTACGATACTTGTTTTTAACTTTGTTAACAAGGATACGGAACCGGAATTCATAATTCCATTCCATTTGTCCTCCAGGTGCTAAAGGTAGTTTCCTTTTAAATGGTCTAGCCATTGTTTGGAAACATTCACAGTAATGAGGAATACTCTTGATCATGTACTCGGCAACTGCTTTTCTTTGATCAAATGTTTGCCTCACTTGACTGACCCTTTGCCCTTTTGAATCCCAAGAGCTCTTTCTTAGATTCTTTGTACCAAATCTCAAGAACCTTTCTTAGATTGGATATTCCCGTATGTTCTGCTCAGTTTGACCGTAACAACCTGAGTGACTCATCTAAGGTCTTATCTATCTTTGTTCAATCGATATTGAATTGGGTGATAGATGTATTCTGTTGTCTTCCCTTAGGATGACTTTCAGATTGCCTTGGAGGTCTCGTACCTCCCCATTTATGACTTCTGTAGGAATTTCTTCCTTAGTTTGTCTTAATGGTTATGCTAGCATCCATTACTCTTCCAAAGAGAATGTTATACGATTGCTTGCAAAAGGCTTTTGACCTTCTCTTGTATGAGTCAACATTAGGATTGGGTATTCTAGTGACCTTCCTTTTGAATCTGAGAACTATTCTCGGATTCATTCTTCCATTCTAGGAAGTGGATCAACACCTCCCATAGGTGTGATTCAATTGTTGAAACCGTTTCTATGTGTCATCTTAAAAACTACATAAAGAAATGACAAAGTTTTAAAACTCGTTATCGTTTTTGAAAAACTTAGTTTTCCCACATTATTCAATAAAAATCGTCCCCGATTGAATAAGTGATTCCAAGACCCCAGTTCTTCGGAGTAAAGCGGACGAAGGCCCTACCCTTTGACTCCGTCGTTCCGGGTGAGTGAACTACTTCACTGATCATACCTTATGACTCTTGGTTGATAGATTTCATTAATGAATGACTAATCTATCCTTTTGCCTCGAGTATCCAAGACTCTCTTGCTGATCTCGTTGAGTAGAACCATTTAGACGTGTAGGCCTCTTCTATAGACCTACCCGCATTGTCCCAAGGTAGAGGAGGTACTCTGCGAAGGCCGACCCACCTTCCTCGAACAAGGGCGCAACGAGTGTCTTAATCTGGATAGGCGATTACTCAAGATTACTTTTGGGGACTTTTACGCTAGTCTGGCGTTTGTTATAGTGAACTATTTAGCCTAACTAACATCCACGACATAAAGCGTAAATAAGTAAGTAAATGCGCGCGAGAAAGTAAATCAAGCAGACATGGATCCTAGTATGGCCCCTAACCTAGAAGATCTAATCTCCTTTGGTTTTCTTCTTGTTTCGCCTTTTGGTTCGTCTAGATCTCCATCCTTGAACCTCCATTGATTTCTCCCACTCGCCTTTGGATTCCATCCTTGAGTTTTCTTCAATGGACTCATTGACCCTAAACTCTAATTACAAGACTCTAACGATTCGCAGATCGTATAAACTTGAAATTAAAATTAATTACAAAGCATGCACCCATCCGTGCTTAAAACAAGAATAAAGATATAAATCTATGGCCATACTAGTTTCCCGCATTCACATCACATGCAATCATATAATATATCAAGGCTAAGAATTATATATGCATGATTATCTTGGGAGATACTTTTGTTGACATCACATGTCACATTACGGACCTTAAGTCTAAATTCGAAGAATTCAACTAGTGGTGCGTTCCGGTTTTATCTTTTATGATTTCTAAAATCATCTTTAAGAAAAACTCCGTTTCGGGTTTTGAAAGCCCGGGTCAATTTCGGAAAAACATTGGTTCGATTCTTAATGATTTCATAAATCAATTTAAAGAGAAATCCGTTTTGGCCTTCTGGATGGCCCGGATTGATTTTGGAATTATTTGGTTGGAATCGGAAGAAATTTTGGCAAAAACTCCCACTCGAATGATGGTTCCTTTTTGTGGTCCGAAAAGCCTCGAAAAAGCCCGGGACAAGTCCTAGACAAGTCCCGGCCCAAGCCCAGAAAAGGGCTCGGACAAGGTCCGGACATAGCACGGCCCATAGGCCGGCATGTCCTGGCCGAAGCCTATCAAGGCCTGGTCTCGTCCTGGCCGGAGCCAGGACGCTAGTCCATGTACCAGACGCGTCCTAGACGTGTCTGGTGCTGGACCGGACCAGCACTAGGTGTCTCGGACTAGTCCGAGACACCCAGAACCTCCCAGACGCGTCTCCAAGACGCGTCTGGTCGAGTGCTCTGGACGCGTCCTAGACGCGTCCAGGAAGCTCCCTCCGCAGCTGCTGGTCGCGTCTCCAAGACGCGTCCCAAC
>NW_028238490.1:90000-92500 GCF_041429995.1 Eschscholzia californica | reverse complement strand
GACGTTCCAAACGAAAGTAAAGTGTTCCGTGCGTGTGAACTACGTTGTCCCATGTGCCGGCTCTCGACTCCTAAGATGTCCCATGTAAATGCCCTTCGTGGGAAAGAATGTCCCGTGCAACGTCCCTTGATGATCCCCATAAGGTGTCCCATGTGCGTCCCATGATGTCCCATGCGCGTCCCGTGCCGTCCGAGCCTCACCAAGGCCGTCCCATGCGCGTCCCGTGCCGTCCGAGCCTCACCAAGGCCGTCCCATGCGCGTCTCGTGCCGTCCCGAGCTGTGCCGAGGCCGTCCCGTGCTGTCCCATGCCGTCCCGAGCCTCGCCAAGGCCGTCCCGTGCCGTCCGAGCTGTGCCGAGGCCGTCCCGTGCCGTCCCGTGCTGTCCCATGCCGTCCCGAGCCTCGCCAAGGCCGTCCCGTGCCGTCCGAGCTGTGCCGAGGCCGTCCCGTGCCGTCCCGTGCTGTCCCATGCCGTCCCGAGCCTCGCCAAGGCCGTCCCGTGCCGTCCGAGCTGTGCCGAGGCCGTCCCGTGCCGTCCCGTGCTGTCCCATGCCGTCCCGAGCCTCGCCAAGGCCGTCCCATGCGCGTCCCGTGCCGTCCGAGCTGTGCCGAGGCCGTCCCGTGCTGTCCCATGCCGTCCCGAGCCTCGCCAAGGCCGTCCCATGCGCGTCCCGTGCCGTCCGAGCCTCACAAAGGCCGTCCCAGGCCGTCCCGTGCCGTCCCATGCGCGTCCCGTGCCGTCCGAGCCTCACCAGGGCCGTGACATGCCGTCCCGAGCCTGACCAAGGCCGTCCCGAGCCTCACCAAGGCCGTCCCATGCGCGTCCCGAGCTGTCCCATGCCGTCCCGAGCCTTAGCAAGGCCGTCCCATTCGCGTCCCGTGCTGTCCCATGCCGTCCCGAGCCTTAGCAAGGCCGTCCCATTCGCGTCCCGTGCCGTCCCATGCGCGTCCCGTGCTGTCCCGTGCCGTCCCGAGCCTGACCAATGCTGTCCCGTGCGCGTCCCATTCTTTTGGCTCGGCTGGCCCGTGCATTCTATGGGGTCGTGGGACATTTCGAAATCCACCCGGGCCATTTCGACTCTCTCTTCATTAATACTATTGAGGTATTATTTATGAATTATTGGAGAAAAGAAACGGAAGAAAATATTTTTTTTTCTATTTTTTATGAATTTTCCGGTGTTTATTCACTTAAAAATTCATAGAAAAATAAATATTTATCGGAATCGCTATTATAATATATCAAAAAAATCCTTGCGAAAAGACCTTTCCAACGAGTATAAGTTTGCTGGATTCCGACGAGTAACGAAGGAGTAAAGGCCCAGTATGCTTGGTTAAAAAATTGATGTTTCCTTGTGAAAATAGGAAAAACAATAACTTTGCACTATAAGGGGGAGGGTTGAGCTCCTTCCCCAGAGCGTGCACAGCACTTGTGCTGGCACGTTCCCTAGTGCTCGCCAAGCACCATAGGGCATCCAAAGGGCAAAGCTCGGCCTACTACATGATGGGAAGCTTCTAATATGTCGGAATACGAAGAGATTTCGTGCGACCCGAAGCTCGGCTCGGGCGTCCCGGCCTGTGCCGAGCTGTGCCGAGCGCGTCCCAGGCCGTCCCGAGCCAAGTCTCGGGCGTCCCAGGCCGGCCCGAGCAAAGTCTCGGACGTCCCAGGCCGTCCCGAGCTGTGTCGAGGCCGTCCCAGGGCGTCCCGAGCTGGAGCGAGGGCGTCCCAGGCCGTCCCGAGCCAAGTCTCGGGCGTCCCAGGCCGTCCCGAGCAAAGTCTCGGACGTCCCAGGCCGTCCCGAGCAAAGTCTCGGGCGTCCCAGGCCGTCCCGAGCTGTGCCGAGGCCGTCCCAGGCCGTCCCGAGCTGTGGCAAGGGCGTCCCAGGCCGTCCCGAGCAAAGTCTCGGGCGTCCCATGCCGTCCCGAGCTGTGGCAAGGGCGTCCCAGGCCGTCCCGTGCTGTGCCGAGGCCGTCCCGAGCCTAGTCTCGGGCGTCCCAGGCCGTCCCGAGCTATGGCGAGGGCGTCCCAGGCCGTCCCGAGCCAAGTCTCGGGCGTACCTGGCCGTCTCGAGCTGTAGCGAGGGCGTCCCATGCCGTCCCGGGATGTCCCATGCGCGTCCCGTGCCGGCCCGAGCAACAGCTCGGGCGTCCCGTGCCTCGGCCCTTCCAAGTGGTGCTTCGTCGGACATCTCGATATCCACTCGAGCATTTTCGACCATTCTCCATATGTGGGTGTGTGGGTATTTATCAGGAATATTGGAGAAAGAATCGGGAAAAAAATATTTTTTTTCTATTTTTTTTGAATTTTTAATTGTTTATTCACTTAAAAATTCATAAAAAAATAAATATTTATCGGAATCGCTATTATTATATATCAAAAGAATCCTTGTGAAAAGACCTTTCCAACGAATGCAAGTTTGTTGGATTTGGACGAGTAACGAAGGAGCAAAGGCCGAGTATGCTTGGTTAAAAATTTGATGTTTCCTTGTGAAAATAGGGAAAAC
>NW_028238490.1:50000-55000 GCF_041429995.1 Eschscholzia californica | reverse complement strand
CGAGTAACGAAGGAGTAAAGGCCCAGTATGCTTGGTTAAAAAATTGATGTTTCCTTGTGAAAATAGGAAAAACAATAACTTTGCACTATAAGGGGGAGGGTTGAGCTCCTTCCCCAGAGCGTGCACAGCACTTGTGCTGGCACGTTCCCTAGTGCTCGCCAAGCACCATAGGGCATCCAAAGGGCAAAGCTCGGCCTACTACATGATGGGAAGCTTCTAATATGTCGGAATACGAAGAGATTTCGTGCGACCCGAAGCTCGGCTCGGGCGTCCCGGCCTGTGCCGAGCTGTGCCGAGCGCGTCCCAGGCCGTCCCGAGCCAAGTCTCGGGCGTCCCAGGCCGGCCCGAGCAAAGTCTCGGACGTCCCAGGCCGTCCCGAGCTGTGTCGAGGCCGTCCCAGGGCGTCCCGAGCTGGAGCGAGGGCGTCCCAGGCCGTCCCGAGCCAAGTCTCGGGCGTCCCAGGCCGTCCCGAGCAAAGTCTCGGACGTCCCAGGCCGTCCCGAGCAAAGTCTCGGGCGTCCCAGGCCGTCCCGAGCTGTGCCGAGGCCGTCCCAGGCCGTCCCGAGCTGTGGCAAGGGCGTCCCAGGCCGTCCCGAGCAAAGTCTCGGGCGTCCCATGCCGTCCCGAGCTGTGGCAAGGGCGTCCCAGGCCGTCCCGTGCTGTGCCGAGGCCGTCCCGAGCCTAGTCTCGGGCGTCCCAGGCCGTCCCGAGCTATGGCGAGGGCGTCCCAGGCCGTCCCGAGCCAAGTCTCGGGCGTACCTGGCCGTCTCGAGCTGTAGCGAGGGCGTCCCATGCCGTCCCGGTGTCACGGCCTTTTTATCACGTTAGGTCGACCCGGCATATTATGCTCAAAAGACACGGGTCGATAGTGCGGAATATCAAATCCTAACGTACCGTGCGGCGCTATGTATTCCCTCCTAACACATAGCCAGCCTTCCCGAACATATTCGGAGCATCTCGACTATCAAGTCACCTTGGTTCCCAACCAATAATGCGGCATGACACCAACGTGTCCCAACCTACGAGCATAGCTCGAGCCGTCCCGTATAACGCTTCCTTGAGTCATAGACTCTCGCCCACTATAAAGGATACCAACATATGTGCGGAGCACACCAAGCCGCATATGCGGATCTTGCCATCTAGTCTCAAGCATCCGGCACCTTATCATCTCGGCTTACCATCCGGACATTGGGCATAGGAGCATCCATCTCTAATAAGCTACCTCATGCCCAACATAGCACATCAAGGCTTGTCCCCTTGAATAGCTCAATCCTCCTTATGGAATATGCTAGCACGACGCACGCCTCGCCATGGCATGAGAACATGCAACACCTTTTCCAAAGGAACCCGCAGTAACCTATCTCCAGGTACTGTCCCGAGCCATTTCCTATGACAAGGGAACCCGTGCAATATGCTTCTCTCGCATACGCTAGGCCGGCCTCATGGGTTGCGCCACGAGGATGCTCACTTTCGTGCATACCATGCTAAGGATGGGCGAGCTCCCATCCACGAGGTCTTGGCATATGCTGGATGCATATGAGGAAGGGAGACCACCCCCTCCTCATATGCATCCAGCATATGCCAAGACCTCGTGGATGGGAGCTCGCCCATCCTTAGCATGGTATGCACGAAAGTGAGCATCCTCGTGGCGCAACCCATGAGGCCGGCCTAGCGTATGCGAGAGAAGCATATTGCACGGGTTCCCTTGTCATAGGAAATGGCTCGGGACAGTACCTGGAGATAGGTTACTGCGGGTTCCTTTGGAAAAGGTGTTGCATGTTCTCATGCCATGGCGAGGCGTGCGTCGTGCTAGCATATTCCATAAGGAGGATTGAGCTATTCAAGGGGACAAGCCTTGATGTGCTATGTTGGGCATGAGGTAGCTTATTAGAGATGGATGCTCCTATGCCCAATGTCCGGATGGTAAGCCGAGATGATAAGGTGCCGGATGCTTGAGACTAGATGGCAAGATCCGCATATGCGGCTTGGTGTGCTCCGCACATATGTTGGTATCCTTTATAGTGGGCGAGAGTCTATGACTCAAGGAAGCGTTATACGGGACGGCTCGAGCTATGCTCGTAGGTTGGGACACGTTGGTGTCATGCCGCATTATTGGTTGGGAACCAAGGTGACTTGATAGTCGAGATGCTCCGAATATGTTCGGGAAGGCTGGCTATGTGTTAGGAGGGAATACATAGCGCCGCACGGTACGTTAGGATTTGATATTCCGCACTATCGACCCGTGTCTTTTGAGCATAATATGCCGGGTCGACCTAACGTGATAAAAAGGCCGTGACAATTGGTATCAGAGCTTGACCAATCAAGCTTACGAGTATGGAGCTCTGATCCTAGATGAGAAATGGATGTCAGAGCCTGAGCAGCAGGATGAAGATGCACGAGTGAAGATGTATTGCATCCTGATAACCATTTAACAATTGGTATAATAGCCTAGTGGATAGGCCAACGTGTATATTGCTCTGGTCCTGGTGATAGATGGATCAAGAGCTCGATAGCTTACGAGATATGTTCCAAGAGCCTAGTGATAGTGGCAAATGGATGTGTTTTGGGAGCTTGAGGTAACAAGCACGAAGATATGCCTAAGAACATGTGGTATGTTTGGAAGCATACTTCTAGAGCCTGGATGGCAGGTTCAAAGAGATGGTATCTATGCTCGAAGAGTTGACGAAGAGCTTAGTGATTCTCCCACTATGGTATATGGTATACTGGAGTGTGTATGAAGAGCTACGTTGAGAGCATGATTCCAAGAGATGGCTTTCAGAGTGAGATGCATTCAAGATGGTATGGTCTCTGAAGCTATGGTGCAAGATGGGGCCTTTGTCGAGGGATGCATGGTGCATAAGGCGACGAGAGTTCCGACGGAAGGAATAGGCCGTGTGCACGGATGCTACGGTGGTAGCTATACTTGGGTCTATGTTCCTTGGAGATGAAGGACATATGCTAGATATGAGATGGAACCGTATTGACACAAGGAGTCATGTGCAAGCTGTAAGAGTTCAGTGTGACTTGGTGTACAAGAAGGTACCATATATACTTGAGTCCTTTGGAGGTAAGGACAAGTGCAGAGATGGGATGAACCAAGAATGGCACGGTGAGTCGTGTGCGAGCTTAATGCAGTAATGCTCAGTACGATTTGGTGCGCATTGGGTACATCATGATATAGAGTCCTTTGAAGTGGACAACATGTTTGGTATAAAGTGTACCAAGATGACAAGTAGAGTCGGGCTGAGAGCTTGTGGTAAGCTAGTCTGAGTAAGCTTGTTGGATTGGCATCCGAGAGTGGAGCTATGTTGATCCGAGTAATACTTGAGCGTTAGAGCAGGGTATGGCAACAAGGTGTTGAAGGATACTCTCTTATGCTTAAGCCGAAGGTAGCATCGAGTGACTTGTGATGTTGTGAGTTCAAGCTACTTACAGAAGACAGTGGTCAAAGAGTAAGATAGATGGACAGAGTACATCGTTGGGCAAGTTGGTGCTAGATCAAGTTGTGCTTATGTGGTATGGTGCCCGATAGAGTTCGGCACGATGTGTTGTAAGCGCATTTGAGTTCCAAAGAGAACGGACTCACTTGAGATGAGACATGGATATGCTAACACAGTTGTGTGAGGTATGTCGCATGAGTGCTATAAGCCGAAACCAACATTGAAGCTTATGGTCATATTGGTGTGAAGTCTAGATGACAGATTCACGAGACCAAGCGAAGTACTGATGGTAGTTGGAACCGAGTTCAAGCCGTCAAGTAATATGAGGGTCGTTGTATCTGAAGTGGATCGGCCCATGTTTGAGTTATGCATTGGAGGTAAGTTGGAACCGAGTTCAAGCCTACAGTGTGCAATGAGTACGTGGTGACTGAGAAGAGTCAGCTCACGTTTGGGATTCCCGGATGGTGTGTCGTGGTGACATTAAGCATCGTCCAATTCTGGTGATAGTTGGAACTAAGTTCATGTCGTCAGATACATATGACAACGTCGAGTGTGACAGTGCGTAGTAAGCCGTATGGTGCTGCATAAGATGTGTTGGAACTTATGCGGTGGTACGTTCGGATGTGTTCGAGAGGGACACGAGCCTACCAAGATGCTCGGGTTAAGGAGCATCGCCAATGATTAAATGGCAAGTGTGTGTCTGGATGTAGTCAGAGAGGACGTTCCCAAGAGTATGCCAATGGTGGATGGTTTGGTGCCATGTAGTTCTCGTGGAGAGAAGCTACCTTGCTCGTTTAGTGGACATCGAAGGCAACACGACAATTTCCCGAGGAAGGGATGGCACGGATGGTGCCGGACGCGCGGAGGCGCACAAGCAGAGGCTTGTTTGAGTTGCACAGAGGTGCAGGTGCAGAGGCACAAGCGAGGCAAGGGTCGTCAAGAGAAAGGGCGACATTGCGATGAGTTCAAGTGGTATACACTCAAGGGTGCAAGTAGTGATACTTAGGTACTAGAGTGCACTTGATGTGAGAAGCCGGAGGGCGTAATGAGGGTCTCAATGAACAAGCAAACCAAGGAGTCAGAACGTGGAGTACATGGGTACGTTGGGTCTGATCCAGAGGGGAGTGACATTGAAGACGAGTTGCTTTGCGATGGCAACATTGCAGGCACATGGCAAGACGCAGTGGCGTCGAGATGCTAACTCGTGGTGAAGCCGAGGAGGTGAGGTACCTGAGTTCGAGGAGCGGCGGAGGCTGCATCAGAGAAGCGACATTGAGCATGGATGAATGGTACGGAAGACCATTATCCTAAGGCAGTAGAAGATGCAGAGCAGAAGACTGAAGTAATCCTGCGGGACGCCTACACGATGAGACTGTGTAGTTCGCACGGAGGTGCGGTATGCCGAAGACATGAAGGTGCAGTGGTAGCATCGGAGTTGAGGCAGAAGATTGAAGTGGTACTCCAAACTTGGTCGACGAGGACGTCGACATTACAAGTGGGGGAGTATGTCACGTGCATATTGTTGAGCATGCATATGACGTGACGAGTGCTAGGAGCACG
>NW_028238490.1:37500-40000 GCF_041429995.1 Eschscholzia californica | reverse complement strand
CCGAGCTGTGCCGAGGCCGTCCCGTGCCGTCCCGTGCTGTCCCATGCCGTCCCGAGCCTCGCCAAGGCCGTCCCGTGCCGTCCGAGCTGTGCCGAGGCCGTCCCGTGCCGTCCCGTGCTGTCCCATGCCGTCCCGAGCCTCGCCAAGGCCGTCCCGTGCCGTCCGAGCTGTGCCGAGGCCGTCCCGTGCCGTCCCGTGCTGTCCCATGCCGTCCCGAGCCTCGCCAAGGCCGTCCCATGCGCGTCCCGTGCCGTCCGAGCTGTGCCGAGGCCGTCCCGTGCTGTCCCATGCCGTCCCGAGCCTCGCCAAGGCCGTCCCATGCGCGTCCCGTGCCGTCCGAGCCTCACAAAGGCCGTCCCAGGCCGTCCCGTGCCGTCCCATGCGCGTCCCGTGCCGTCCGAGCCTCACCAGGGCCGTGACATGCCGTCCCGAGCCTGACCAAGGCCGTCCCGAGCCTCACCAAGGCCGTCCCATGCGCGTCCCGAGCTGTCCCATGCCGTCCCGAGCCTTAGCAAGGCCGTCCCATTCGCGTCCCGTGCTGTCCCATGCCGTCCCGAGCCTTAGCAAGGCCGTCCCATTCGCGTCCCGTGCCGTCCCATGCGCGTCCCGTGCTGTCCCGTGCCGTCCCGAGCCTGACCAATGCTGTCCCGTGCGCGTCCCATTCTTTTGGCTCGGCTGGCCCGTGCATTCTATGGGGTCGTGGGACATTTCGAAATCCACCCGGGCCATTTCGACTCTCTCTTCATTAATACTATTGAGGTATTATTTATGAATTATTGGAGAAAAGAAACGGAAGAAAATATTTTTTTTTCTATTTTTTATGAATTTTCCGGTGTTTATTCACTTAAAAATTCATAGAAAAATAAATATTTATCGGAATCGCTATTATAATATATCAAAAAAATCCTTGCGAAAAGACCTTTCCAACGAGTATAAGTTTGCTGGATTCCGACGAGTAACGAAGGAGTAAAGGCCCAGTATGCTTGGTTAAAAAATTGATGTTTCCTTGTGAAAATAGGAAAAACAATAACTTTGCACTATAAGGGGGAGGGTTGAGCTCCTTCCCCAGAGCGTGCACAGCACTTGTGCTGGCACGTTCCCTAGTGCTCGCCAAGCACCATAGGGCATCCAAAGGGCAAAGCTCGGCCTACTACATGATGGGAAGCTTCTAATATGTCGGAATACGAAGAGATTTCGTGCGACCCGAAGCTCGGCTCGGGCGTCCCGGCCTGTGCCGAGCTGTGCCGAGCGCGTCCCAGGCCGTCCCGAGCCAAGTCTCGGGCGTCCCAGGCCGGCCCGAGCAAAGTCTCGGACGTCCCAGGCCGTCCCGAGCTGTGTCGAGGCCGTCCCAGGGCGTCCCGAGCTGGAGCGAGGGCGTCCCAGGCCGTCCCGAGCCAAGTCTCGGGCGTCCCAGGCCGTCCCGAGCAAAGTCTCGGACGTCCCAGGCCGTCCCGAGCAAAGTCTCGGGCGTCCCAGGCCGTCCCGAGCTGTGCCGAGGCCGTCCCAGGCCGTCCCGAGCTGTGGCAAGGGCGTCCCAGGCCGTCCCGAGCAAAGTCTCGGGCGTCCCATGCCGTCCCGAGCTGTGGCAAGGGCGTCCCAGGCCGTCCCGTGCTGTGCCGAGGCCGTCCCGAGCCTAGTCTCGGGCGTCCCAGGCCGTCCCGAGCTATGGCGAGGGCGTCCCAGGCCGTCCCGAGCCAAGTCTCGGGCGTACCTGGCCGTCTCGAGCTGTAGCGAGGGCGTCCCATGCCGTCCCGGGATGTCCCATGCGCGTCCCGTGCCGGCCCGAGCAACAGCTCGGGCGTCCCGTGCCTCGGCCCTTCCAAGTGGTGCTTCGTCGGACATCTCGATATCCACTCGAGCATTTTCGACCATTCTCCATATGTGGGTGTGTGGGTATTTATCAGGAATATTGGAGAAAGAATCGGGAAAAAAATATTTTTTTTCTATTTTTTTTGAATTTTTAATTGTTTATTCACTTAAAAATTCATAAAAAAATAAATATTTATCGGAATCGCTATTATTATATATCAAAAGAATCCTTGTGAAAAGACCTTTCCAACGAATGCAAGTTTGTTGGATTTGGACGAGTAACGAAGGAGCAAAGGCCGAGTATGCTTGGTTAAAAATTTGATGTTTCCTTGTGAAAATAGGGAAAACAATAACTTTGCACTATATAGGGGAGGGGTGAGCTCCCTCCCCAGGCCGTGCACAGCCCTTGGGCTGGCAGGTGCCTTGGCCCTTGGGATGCAACATAAGGCATCCCAAGGGCAAAGCTCGGCACGGGGGTGGATGGGAAGCTTCCAAGAGTTGCCCAACTCATCCCCGACGTGGAAAATCGAAGAGGCGGCTGGGGGGGCCCGGGGGGGCACCACGGGCAAAAAATCAAAAACTCCCCAGCCTATGCCGGACACTTGGGGAAGCATCCCCGAAGGTGTCCGAGCTGCTGGGGGGGCCCGGGGGGCACCACGGGCCAAAAATCGAAAAGTCCCCATCCTATGCC
>NW_028238490.1:27500-30000 GCF_041429995.1 Eschscholzia californica | reverse complement strand
GGCCGTCCCTTGCGCGTCCCGTGCTGTCCCGTGCCGTCCTGAGCCTCACCAAGGCCGTCCCATGGCGTCCCGAGCCTTACAAGGCCGACCCACGCCTTACGAAGGTCGTCCCATGCCTTACAAGGCCGTCCCATGCGCGTCCCGTGCCTTACAAGACCGTCCCATGCCTTACGAAGGCCATCCCATGCGCGTCCCATGCCTTAGCAAGGCCGACCCATGCCTTAGCAAGGCCGAACCATGCCTTACCAAGGCCGTCCCATCGATCTCGGAGAAAGTACATCATCATGACATCGGAATACGGCCCCAACATCGATCTCGGAGAAAGTACATCATCATAACATCGGATCGGATGTGTATCCATCGAAGTTCCATCGACACTTCGAGAAGATCGAACATAGCTTCCTAGCATGTTAAAGGTTCGGTGCTAATGGAGACATAAAGATCCCACGACGTTCCAAAGGAAAGTAAAGTGTTCCGTGCGTGTGAACTACGTTGTCCCATGTGCCGGCGCTCGACTCCTAAGATGTCCCATGTAAATGCCCTTCGTGGGAAAGAATGTCCCGTGCAACGTCCCTTGATGATCCCCATAAGGTGTCCCATGTGCGTCCCATGATGTCCCATGCGCGTCCCGTGCCGGCCCGAGCCTCACCAAGGCCGTCCCATGCGCGTCTCGTGCCGTCCCGAGCTGTGCCGAGGCCGTCCCGTGCTGTCCCATGCCGTCCCGAGCCTCGCCAAGGCCGTCCCGTGCCGTCCGAGCTGTGCCGAGGCCGTCCCGTGCTGTCCCATGCCGTCCCGAGCCTCGCCAAGCCCGTCCCGTGCCGTCCGAGCTGTGCCGAGGCCGTCCCGTGCCGTCCCGTGCTGTCCCATGCCGTCCCGAGCCTCGCCAAGGCCGTCCCATGCGCGTCCCGTGCCGTCCGAGCTGTGCCGAGGCCGTCCCGTGCTGTCCCATGCCGTCCCGAGCCTCGCCAAGGCCGTCCCATGCGCGTCCCGTGCCGTCCGAGCCTCACAAAGGCCGTCCCAGGCCGTCCCGTGCCGTCCCATGCGCGTCCCGTGCCGTCCGAGCCTCACCAGGGCCGTGACATGCCGTCCCGAGCCTTACCAAGGCCGTCCCGTGCCTGACCAAGGCCGTCCCGTGCCTCACCAAGGCCGTCCCGTGCCTCACCAAGGCCGTCCCTTGCGCGTCCCGTGCCGTCCCGAGCCTCACCAAGGCCGTCCCATGCGCGTCCCGTGCTGTCCCATGCGCGTCCCGAGCTGTCCCATGCCGTCCCGAGCCTTAGCAAGGCCGTCCCATTCGCGTCCCGTGCTGTCCCATGCGCGTCCCGTGCCGTCCCGAGCCTGACCAATGCTGTCCCGTGCGCGTCCCATTCTTTTGGCTCGGCTGGCCCGTGCATTCTATGGGGTCGTGGGACATTTCGAAATCCACCCGGGCCATTTCGACTCTCTCTTCATTAATACTATTGAGGTATTATTTATGAATTATTGGAGAAAAGAAACGGAAGAAAATATTTTTTTTTCTATTTTTTATGAATTTTCCGGTGTTTATTCACTTAAAAATTCATAGAAAAATAAATATTTATCGGAATCGCTATTATAATATATCAAAAAAATCCTTGCGAAAAGACCTTTCCAACGAGTATAAGTTTGCTGGATTCCGACGAGTAACGAAGGAGTAAAGACCCAGTATGCTTGGTTAAAAAATTGATGTTTCCTTGTGAAAATAGGAAAAACAATAACTTTGCACTATAAGGGGGAGGGTTGAGCTCCTTCCCCAGAGCGTGCACAGCACTTGTGCTGGCACGTTCCCTAGTGCTCGCCAAGCACCATAGGGCATCCAAAGGGCAAAGCTCGGCCTACTACATGATGGGAAGCTTCTAATATGTCGGAATACGAAGAGATTTCGTGCGACCCGAAGCTCGGCTCGGGCGTCCCGGCCTGTCCCGAGCTGTGCCGAGCGCGTCCCAGGCCGTCCCGAGCCAAGTCTCGGGCGTCCCAGGCCGTCCCGAGCCAAGTCTCGGACGTCCCAGGCCGTCCCGAGCTGTGTCGAGGCCGTCCCAGGGCGTCCCGAGCTGTAGCGAGGGCGTCCCAGGCCGTCCCGAGCCAAGTCTCGGGCGTCCCAGGCCGTCCCGAGCAAAGTCTCGGACGTCCCAGGCCGTCCCGAGCAAAGTCTCGGGCGTCCCAGGCCGTCCCGAGCAAAGTCTCGGACGTCCCAGGCCGTCCCGAGCAAAGTCTCGGGCGTCCCAGGCCGTCCCGAGCTGTGGCAAGGGCGTCCCAGGCCGTCCCGAGCAAAGTCTCGAGCGTCCCATGCCGTCCCGAGCTGTGGCAAGGGCGTCCAAGGCCGTCCCGAGCTGTGCCGAGGCCGTCCCGAGCCTAGTCTCGGGCGTCCCAGGCCGTCCCGAGCTATGGCGAGGGCGTCCCAGGCCGTCCCGAGCTATGGCGAGGGCGTCCCAGGCCGTCCCGAGCCAAGTCTCGGGCGTACCTGGCCGTCCCGAGCTGTAGCGAG
>NW_028238489.1:77500-80000 GCF_041429995.1 Eschscholzia californica | reverse complement strand
CGAAAATGCTCGAGTGGATATCGAGATGTCCGACGAAGCACCACTTGGAAGGGCCGAGGCACGGGACGCCCGGGCTGTTGCTCGGGCCGGCACGGGACGCGCATGGGACAGCCCGGGACGGCATGGGACGCCCTCGCTACAGCTCGGGACGGCCAGGTACGCCCGAGACTTGGCTCGGGACGGCCTGGGACGCCCTCGCCATAGCTCGGGACGGCCTGGGACGCCCGAGACTAGGCTCGGGACGGCCTCGGCACAGCTCGGGACGGCCTGGGACGCCCTTGCCACAGCTCGGGACGGCATGGGACGCCCGAGACTTTGCTCGGGACGGCCTGGGACGCCCTTGCCACAGCTCGGGACGGCCTGGGACGCCCGAGACTTTGCTCGGGACGGCCTGGGACGGCCTCGGCACAGCTCGGGACGGCCTGGGACGCCCGAGACTTTGCTCGGGACGGCCTGGGACGTCCGAGACTTTGCTCGGGACGGCCTGGGACGTCCGAGACTTTGCTCGGGACGGCCTGGGACGCCCGAGACTTGGCTCGGGACGGCCTGGGACGCCCTCGCTACAGCTCGGGACGCCCGAGACTTGGCTCGGGACGGCCTGGGACGCCCGAGACTTGGCTCGGGACGGCCTGGGACGCCCGAGACTTGGCTCGGGACGGCCTGGGACGCGCTCGGCACAGCTCGGGACAGGCCGGGACGCCCGAGCCGAGCTTCGGGTCGCACGAAATCTCTTCGTATTCCGACATATTAGAAGCTTCCCATCATGTAGTAGGCCGAGCTTTGCCCTTTGGATGCCCTATGGTGCTTGGCGAGCACTAGGGAACGTGCCAGCACAAGTGCTGTGCACGCTCTGGGGAAGGAGCTCAACCCTCCCCCTTATAGTGCAAAGTTATTGTTTTGCCTATTTTCACAAGGAAACATCAATTTTTTAACCAAGCATACTGGGCCTTTACTCCTTCGTTACTCGTCGGAATCCAGCAAACTTATACTCGTTGGAAAGGCCTTTTCGCAAGGATTTTTTTGATATATTATAATAGCGATTCCGATAAATATTTATTTTTCTATGAATTTTTAAGTGAATAAACACCGGAAAATTCATAAAAAATAGAAAAAAAAATATTTTCTTCCGTTTCTTTTCTCCAATAATTCATAAATAATACCTCAATAGTATAAATGAAGAGAGAGTCGAAATGGCCCGGGTGGGTTTCGAAATGTCCCACGACCCCATAGAATGCACGGGCCAGCCGAGCCAAAGCAGGGGACGCGCATGGGACAGCAGGGGACGCGCACGGGACAGCGTCCCTATGGCTCGGGACGGCATGGGACAGTACGGGACGCCCTTGGTAAAGCTCGGGAATCCCATCGGACGCGCATGGGACGGCCTTGCTAAGGCTCGGGACGGGCTTGCTAAGGCTCGGGACGGATGGGACAGCACGGGACGCGCATCGGACGGCCTTGCTAAGGCTCGGGACGGCATGGAACAGCACGGGACGGCCTTGGTGAGGCTCGGGACGGCATGGGACAGCACGGGACGGCCTTGGTGAGGCTCGGGACGGCATGGGACAGCACGGGACGGCCTTGGTAAGGCTCGGGACGGCATGGGACAGCACGGGACGGCCTTGGTAAGGCTCGGGACGGCATGGGACAGCACGGGACGGCCTTGGTGAGGCACGGGACGGCCTCGGTGAGGCTCGGGACGGCATGGGACAGCACGGGACGGCCTTGCTAAGGCTCGGGATGGCCTGGGACGGCCTTGGTGAGGCTTGGACGGCACGGGACGCGCATGGGACAGCATGTGACGGCCTTGGTAAGGCTGGGCACGGCATGGGACGCACATGGGACACCTTATGGGGATCATCAAGGGACGTTGCACGGGACATTCTTAGCCATGAAGGGCCTTCACATGGGACATCTTAGGAGTCAAGAGCCGGCACATGGGACAATGGAGTTCACACGCACGGAACACTTCGGCTACTTCCGTTCGGAACGTCGTGGGATCTTTATGTCCCCATTAGCACCGACGCATCAACATGCTAGGAAGCTAGGTCCGAACTTCTCGAAGTGTCGATGGCACTTGGACGGATACGCATCCGATCCGATGTTATGATGATGTACTTTCTCCGATATCGATGTCGGGGTGTATTCCGATGTTATGATGTACTTTCTCCGAGATCGATGGGACGACCTTGGTAAGGCATGGGTCGGCCTTGGTAAGGCTCGGACGGCACGGGACGCGCATGGGACGGCCTTAGTAAGGCTCGGGACAAAATGGGACAGCACGGGACGCCATGGGACGGCCTTGGTAAGGCTCGGGACGGCCTGGGACGGCCTTAGTAAGGCTCGGGACAGCACGGGACGTCCTTGGTAAGGCTCGGGACGGCATGGGACAGCGCGGGACGCCATGGGACGGCCTTGGTGAGGCTCGGACGGCACGGGACGGCATGGGACGGCCTTAGTAAGGCTCGGGACAAAATGCGACGGCACGGGACGCCATGAGACG
>NW_028238489.1:45000-47500 GCF_041429995.1 Eschscholzia californica | reverse complement strand
TTTTCCCGATTCTTTCTCCAATATTCCTGATAAATACCCACACACCCACATATGGAGAATGGTCGAAAATGCTCGAGTGGATATCGAGATGTCCGACGAAGCACCACTTGGAAGGGCCGAGGCACGGGACGCCCGGGCTGTTGCTCGGGCCGGCACGGGACGCGCATGGGACAGCCCGGGACGGCATGGGACGCCCTCGCTACAGCTCGGGACGGCCAGGTACGCCCGAGACTTGGCTCGGGACGGCCTGGGACGCCCTCGCCATAGCTCGGGACGGCCTGGGACGCCCGAGACTAGGCTCGGGACGGCCTCGGCACAGCTCGGGACGGCCTGGGACGCCCTTGCCACTGCTCGGGACGGCATGGGACGCCCGAGACTTTGCTCGGGACGGCCTGGGACGCCCTTGCCACAGCTCGGGACGGCCTGGGACGCCCGAGACTTTGCTCGGGACGGCCTGGGACGGCCTCGGCACAGCTCGGGACGGCCTGGGACGCCCGAGACTTTGCTCGGGACGGCCTGGGACGTCCGAGACTTTGCTCGGGACGGCCTGGGACGTCCGAGACTTTGCTCGGGACGGCCTGGGACGCCCGAGACTTGGCTCGGGACGGCCTGGGACGCCCTCGCTACAGCTCGGGACGCCCGAGACTTGGCTCGGGACGGCCTGGGACGCCCGAGACTTGGCTCGGGACGGCCTGGGACGCCCGAGACTTGGCTCGGGACGGCCTGGGACGCGCTCGGCACAGCTCGGGACAGGCCGGGACGCCCGAGCCGAGCTTCGGGTCGCACGAAATCTCTTCGTATTCCGACATATTAGAAGCTTCCCATCATGTAGTAGGCCGAGCTTTGCCCTTTGGATGCCCTATGGTGCTTGGCGAGCACTAGGGAACGTGCCAGCACAAGTGCTGTGCACGCTCTGGGGAAGGAGCTCAACCCTCCCCCTTATAGTGCAAAGTTATTGTTTTGCCTATTTTCACAAGGAAACATCAATTTTTTAACCAAGCATACTGGGCCTTTACTCCTTCGTTACTCGTCGGAATCCAGCAAACTTATACTCGTTGGAAAGGCCTTTTCGCAAGGATTTTTTTGATATATTATAATAGCGATTCCGATAAATATTTATTTTTCTATGAATTTTTAAGTGAATAAACACCGGAAAATTCATAAAAAATAGAAAAAAAAATATTTTCTTCCGTTTCTTTTCTCCAATAATTCATAAATAATACCTCAATAGTATAAATGAAGAGAGAGTCGAAATGGCCCGGGTGGGTTTCGAAATGTCCCACGACCCCATAGAATGCACGGGCCAGCCGAGCCAAAGCAGGGGACGCGCATGGGACAGCAGGGGACGCGCACGGGACAGCGTCCCTATGGCTCGGGACGGCATGGGACAGTACGGGACGCCCTTGGTAAAGCTCGGGAATCCCATCGGACGCGCATGGGACGGCCTTGCTAAGGCTCGGGACGGGCTTGCTAAGGCTCGGGACGGATGGGACAGCACGGGACGCGCATCGGACGGCCTTGCTAAGGCTCGGGACGGCATGGAACAGCACGGGACGGCCTTGGTGAGGCTCGGGACGGCATGGGACAGCACGGGACGGCCTTGGTGAGGCTCGGGACGGCATGGGACAGCACGGGACGGCCTTGGTAAGGCTCGGGACGGCATGGGACAGCACGGGACGGCCTTGGTAAGGCTCGGGACGGCATGGGACAGCACGGGACGGCCTTGGTGAGGCACGGGACGGCCTCGGTGAGGCTCGGGACGGCATGGGACAGCACGGGACGGCCTTGCTAAGGCTCGGGATGGCCTGGGACGGCCTTGGTGAGGCTTGGACGGCACGGGACGCGCATGGGACAGCATGTGACGGCCTTGGTAAGGCTGGGCACGGCATGGGACGCACATGGGACACCTTATGGGGATCATCAAGGGACGTTGCACGGGACATTCTTAGCCATGAAGGGCCTTCACATGGGACATCTTAGGAGTCAAGAGCCGGCACATGGGACAATGGAGTTCACACGCACGGAACACTTCGGCTACTTCCGTTCGGAACGTCGTGGGATCTTTATGTCCCCATTAGCACCGACGCATCAACATGCTAGGAAGCTAGGTCCGAACTTCTCGAAGTGTCGATGGCACTTGGACGGATACGCATCCGATCCGATGTTATGATGATGTACTTTCTCCGATATCGATGTCGGGGTGTATTCCGATGTTATGATGTACTTTCTCCGAGATCGATGGGACGACCTTGGTAAGGCATGGGTCGGCCTTGGTAAGGCTCGGACGGCACGGGACGCGCATGGGACGGCCTTAGTAAGGCTCGGGACAAAATGGGACAGCACGGGACGCCATGGGACGGCCTTGGTAAGGCTCGGGACGGCCTGGGACGGCCTTAGTAAGGCTCGGGACAGCACGGGACGTCCTTGGTAAGGCTCGGGACGGCATGGGACAGCGCGGGACGCCATGGGACGGCCTTGGTGAGGCTCGGACGGCACGGGA
>NW_028238489.1:12500-15000 GCF_041429995.1 Eschscholzia californica | reverse complement strand
AAAAAAATATTTTTTTCCCGATTCTTTCTCCAATATTCCTGATAAATACCCACACACCCACATATGGAGAATGGTCGAAAATGCTCGAGTGGATATCGAGATGTCCGACGAAGCACCACTTGGAAGGGCCGAGGCACGGGACGCCCGGGCTGTTGCTCGGGCCGGCACGGGACGCGCATGGGACAGCCCGGGACGGCATGGGACGCCCTCGCTACAGCTCGGGACGGCCAGGTACGCCCGAGACTTGGCTCGGGACGGCCTGGGACGCCCTCGCCATAGCTCGGGACGGCCTGGGACGCCCGAGACTAGGCTCGGGACGGCCTCGGCACAGCTCGGGACGGCCTGGGACGCCCTTGCCACAGCTCGGGACGGCATGGGACGCCCGAGACTTTGCTCGGGACGGCCTGGGACGCCCTTGCCACAGCTCGGGACGGCCTGGGACGCCCGAGACTTTGCTCGGGACGGCCTGGGACGGCCTCGGCACAGCTCGGGACGGCCTGGGACGCCCGAGACTTTGCTCGGGACGGCCTGGGACGTCCGAGACTTTGCTCGGGACGGCCTGGGACGTCCGAGACTTTGCTCGGGACGGCCTGGGACGCCCGAGACTTGGCTCGGGACGGCCTGGGACGCCCTCGCTACAGCTCGGGACGCCCGAGACTTGGCTCGGGACGGCCTGGGACGCCCGAGACTTGGCTCGGGACGGCCTGGGACGCCCGAGACTTGGCTCGGGACGGCCTGGGACGCGCTCGGCACAGCTCGGGACAGGCCGGGACGCCCGAGCCGAGCTTCGGGTCGCACGAAATCTCTTCGTATTCCGACATATTAGAAGCTTCCCATCATGTAGTAGGCCGAGCTTTGCCCTTTGGATGCCCTATGGTGCTTGGCGAGCACTAGGGAACGTGCCAGCACAAGTGCTGTGCACGCTCTGGGGAAGGAGCTCAACCCTCCCCCTTATAGTGCAAAGTTATTGTTTTGCCTATTTTCACAAGGAAACATCAATTTTTTAACCAAGCATACTGGGCCTTTACTCCTTCGTTACTCGTCGGAATCCAGCAAACTTATACTCGTTGGAAAGGCCTTTTCGCAAGGATTTTTTTGATATATTATAATAGCGATTCCGATAAATATTTATTTTTCTATGAATTTTTAAGTGAATAAACACCGGAAAATTCATAAAAAATAGAAAAAAAAATATTTTCTTCCGTTTCTTTTCTCCAATAATTCATAAATAATACCTCAATAGTATAAATGAAGAGAGAGTCGAAATGGCCCGGGTGGGTTTCGAAATGTCCCACGACCCCATAGAATGCACGGGCCAGCCGAGCCAAAGCAGGGGACGCGCATGGGACAGCAGGGGACGCGCACGGGACAGCGTCCCTATGGCTCGGGACGGCATGGGACAGTACGGGACGCCCTTGGTAAAGCTCGGGAATCCCATCGGACGCGCATGGGACGGCCTTGCTAAGGCTCGGGACGGGCTTGCTAAGGCTCGGGACGGATGGGACAGCACGGGACGCGCATCGGACGGCCTTGCTAAGGCTCGGGACGGCATGGAACAGCACGGGACGGCCTTGGTGAGGCTCGGGACGGCATGGGACAGCACGGGACGGCCTTGGTGAGGCTCGGGACGGCATGGGACAGCACGGGACGGCCTTGGTAAGGCTCGGGACGGCATGGGACAGCACGGGACGGCCTTGGTAAGGCTCGGGACGGCATGGGACAGCACGGGACGGCCTTGGTGAGGCACGGGACGGCCTCGGTGAGGCTCGGGACGGCATGGGACAGCACGGGACGGCCTTGCTAAGGCTCGGGATGGCCTGGGACGGCCTTGGTGAGGCTTGGACGGCACGGGACGCGCATGGGACAGCATGTGACGGCCTTGGTAAGGCTGGGCACGGCATGGGACGCACATGGGACACCTTATGGGGATCATCAAGGGACGTTGCACGGGACATTCTTAGCCATGAAGGGCCTTCACATGGGACATCTTAGGAGTCAAGAGCCGGCACATGGGACAATGGAGTTCACACGCACGGAACACTTCGGCTACTTCCGTTCGGAACGTCGTGGGATCTTTATGTCCCCATTAGCACCGACGCATCAACATGCTAGGAAGCTAGGTCCGAACTTCTCGAAGTGTCGATGGCACTTGGACGGATACGCATCCGATCCGATGTTATGATGATGTACTTTCTCCGATATCGATGTCGGGGTGTATTCCGATGTTATGATGTACTTTCTCCGAGATCGATGGGACGACCTTGGTAAGGCATGGGTCGGCCTTGGTAAGGCTCGGACGGCACGGGACGCGCATGGGACGGCCTTAGTAAGGCTCGGGACAAAATGGGACAGCACGGGACGCCATGGGACGGCCTTGGTAAGGCTCGGGACGGCCTGGGACGGCCTTAGTAAGGCTCGGGACAGCACGGGACGTCCTTGGTAAGGCTCGGGACGGCATGGGACAGCGCGGGACGCCATGGGACGGCCTTGGTGAGGCTCG
>NW_028238488.1:95000-98039 GCF_041429995.1 Eschscholzia californica | reverse complement strand
AAAATCCATCCAACTAGGTCGCGCCAAAGCTGCGCACGTCGCTTCTCGGGAGCTGCCCCTTCAGCTCCCACGACGTGCGCTTCGCCATCATGCTGCACCAAGGAAGCTTCCGAGGTGCAGCACTTTCGCATCTTTGAGGCCGGCTAGGGACTCTTGTGCCTAATGAGCTTCCCCAGCAGCTCGGACACCTTCAGGGATGCTTCCCAAGTGTCCGGCATAGGATGGGGACTTTTCGATTTTTGGCCCGTGGTGCCCCCCGGGCCCCCCCAGCAGCTCGGACACCTTCGGGGATGCTTCCCCAAGTGTCCGGCATAGGCTGGGGAGTTTTTGATTTTTTGCCCGTGGTGCCCCCCCGGGCCCCCCCAGCCGCCTCTTCGATTTCCCACGTCGGGGATGAGTTGGGCAACTCTTGGAAGCTTCCCATCCACCCCCGTGCCGAGCTTTGCCCTTGGGATGCCTTATGTTGCATCCCAAGGGCCAAGGCACCTGCCAGCCCAAGGGCTGTGCACGGCCTGGGGAGGGAGCTCACCCCTCCCCTATATAGTGCAAAGTTATTGTTTTCCCTATTTTCACAAGGAAACATCAAATTTTTAACCAAGCATACTCGGCCTTTGCTCCTTCGTTACTCGTCCAAATCCAACAAACTTGCATTCGTTGGAAAGGTCTTTTCACAAGGATTCTTTTGATATATAATAATAGCGATTCCGATAAATATTTATTTTTTTATGAATTTTTAAGTGAATAAACAATTAAAAATTCAAAAAAAATAGAAAAAAAATATTTTTTTCCCGATTCTTTCTCCAATATTCCTGATAAATACCCACACACCCACATATGGAGAATGGTCGAAAATGCTCGAGTGGATATCGAGATGTCCGACGAAGCACCACTTGGAAGGGCCGAGGCACGGGACGCCCGAGCTGTTGCTCGGGCCGGCACGGGACGCGCATGGGACAGCACGGGACGGCACGGGACGCCCTCGCTACAGCTCGGGACGGCCAGGTACGCCCGAGACTTGGCTCGGGACGGCCTGGGACGCCCTCGCCATAGCTCGGGACGGCCTGGGACGCCCTCGCCATAGCTCGGGACGGCCTGGGACGCCCGAGACTAGGCTCGGGACGGCCTCGGCACAGCTCGGGACGGCCTTGGACGCCCTTGCCACAGCTCGGGACGGCATGGGACGCTCGAGACTTTGCTCGGGACGGCCTGGGACGCCCTTGCCACAGCTCGGGACGGCCTGGGACGCCCGAGACTTTGCTCGGGACGGCCTGGGACGTCCGAGACTTTGCTCGGGACGGCCTGGGACGCCCGAGACTTTGCTCGGGACGGCCTGGGACGTCCGAGACTTTGCTCGGGACGGCCTGGGACGCCCGAGACTTGGCTCGGGACGGCCTGGGACGCCCTCGCTACAGCTCGGGACGCCCTGGGACGGCCTCGACACAGCTCGGGACGGCCTGGGACGTCCGAGACTTGGCTCGGGACGGCCTGGGACGCCCGAGACTTGGCTCGGGACGGCCTGGGACGCGCTCGGCACAGCTCGGGACAGGCCGGGACGCCCGAGCCGAGCTTCGGGTCGCACGAAATCTCTTCGTATTCCGACATATTAGAAGCTTCCCATCATGTAGTAGGCCGAGCTTTGCCCTTTGGATGCCCTATGGTGCTTGGCGAGCACTAGGGAACGTGCCAGCACAAGTGCTGTGCACGCTCTGGGGAAGGAGCTCAACCCTCCCCCTTATAGTGCAAAGTTATTGTTTTTCCTATTTTCACAAGGAAACATCAATTTTTTAACCAAGCATACTGGGTCTTTACTCCTTCGTTACTCGTCGGAATCCAGCAAACTTATACTCGTTGGAAAGGTCTTTTCGCAAGGATTTTTTTGATATATTATAATAGCGATTCCGATAAATATTTATTTTTCTATGAATTTTTAAGTGAATAAACACCGGAAAATTCATAAAAAATAGAAAAAAAAATATTTTCTTCCGTTTCTTTTCTCCAATAATTCATAAATAATACCTCAATAGTATTAATGAAGAGAGAGTCGAAATGGCCCGGGTGGATTTCGAAATGTCCCACGACCCCATAGAATGCACGGGCCAGCCGAGCCAAAAGAATGGGACGCGCACGGGACAGCATTGGTCAGGCTCGGGACGGCACGGGACGCGCATGGGACAGCACGGGACGCGAATGGGACGGCCTTGCTAAGGCTCGGGACGGCATGGGACAGCTCGGGACGCGCATGGGACAGCACGGGACGCGCATGGGACGGCCTTGGTGAGGCTCGGGACGGCACGGGACGCGCAAGGGACGGCCTTGGTGAGGCACGGGACGGCCTTGGTGAGGCACGGGACGGCCTTGGTCAGGCACGGGACGGCCTTGGTAAGGCTCGGGACGGCATGTCACGGCCCTGGTGAGGCTCGGACGGCACGGGACGCGCATGGGACGGCACGGGACGGCCTGGGACGGCCTTTGTGAGGCTCGGACGGCACGGGACGCGCATGGGACGGCCTTGGCGAGGCTCGGGACGGCATGGGACAGCACGGGACGGCCTCGGCACAGCTCGGACGGCACGGGACGCGCATGGGACGGCCTTGGCGAGGCTCGGGACGGCATGGGACAGCACGGGACGGCACGGGACGGCCTCGGCACAGCTCGGACGGCACGGGACGGGCTTGGCGAGGCTCGGGACGGCATGGGACAGCACGGGACGGCCTCGGCACAGCTCGGACGGCACGGGACGGCCTTGGCGAGGCTCGGGACGGCATGGGACAGCACGGGACGGCCTCGGCACAGCTCGGGACGGCACGAGACGCGCATGGGACGGCCTTGGTGAGGCTCGGGCCGGCACGGGACGCGCATGGGACATCATGGGACGCACATGGGACACCTTATGGGGATCATCAAGGGACGTTGCACGGGACATTCTTTCCCACGAAGGGCATTTACATGGGACATCTTAGGAGTCGAGCGCCGGCACATGGGACAACGTAGTTCACACGCACGGAACACTTTACTTTCCTTTGGAACGTCGTGGGATCT
>NW_028238488.1:62500-65000 GCF_041429995.1 Eschscholzia californica | reverse complement strand
AATTCAAAAAAAATAGAAAAAAAATATTTTTTTCCCGATTCTTTCTCCAATATTCCTGATAAATACCCACACACCCACATATGGAGAATGGTCGAAAATGCTCGAGTGGATATCGAGATGTCCGACGAAGCACCACTTGGAAGGGCCGAGGCACGGGACGCCCGAGCTGTTGCTCGGGCCGGCACGGGACGCGCATGGGACAGCACGGGACGGCACGGGACGCCCTCGCTACAGCTCGGGACGGCCAGGTACGCCCGAGACTTGGCTCGGGACGGCCTGGGACGCCCTCGCCATAGCTCGGGACGGCCTGGGACGCCCTCGCCATAGCTCGGGACGGCCTGGGACGCCCGAGACTAGGCTCGGGACGGCCTCGGCACAGCTCGGGACGGCCTTGGACGCCCTTGCCACAGCTCGGGACGGCATGGGACGCTCGAGACTTTGCTCGGGACGGCCTGGGACGCCCTTGCCACAGCTCGGGACGGCCTGGGACGCCCGAGACTTTGCTCGGGACGGCCTGGGACGTCCGAGACTTTGCTCGGGACGGCCTGGGACGCCCGAGACTTTGCTCGGGACGGCCTGGGACGTCCGAGACTTTGCTCGGGACGGCCTGGGACGCCCGAGACTTGGCTCGGGACGGCCTGGGACGCCCTCGCTACAGCTCGGGACGCCCTGGGACGGCCTCGACACAGCTCGGGACGGCCTGGGACGTCCGAGACTTGGCTCGGGACGGCCTGGGACGCCCGAGACTTGGCTCGGGACGGCCTGGGACGCGCTCGGCACAGCTCGGGACAGGCCGGGACGCCCGAGCCGAGCTTCGGGTCGCACGAAATCTCTTCGTATTCCGACATATTAGAAGCTTCCCATCATGTAGTAGGCCGAGCTTTGCCCTTTGGATGCCCTATGGTGCTTGGCGAGCACTAGGGAACGTGCCAGCACAAGTGCTGTGCACGCTCTGGGGAAGGAGCTCAACCCTCCCCCTTATAGTGCAAAGTTATTGTTTTTCCTATTTTCACAAGGAAACATCAATTTTTTAACCAAGCATACTGGGTCTTTACTCCTTCGTTACTCGTCGGAATCCAGCAAACTTATACTCGTTGGAAAGGTCTTTTCGCAAGGATTTTTTTGATATATTATAATAGCGATTCCGATAAATATTTATTTTTCTATGAATTTTTAAGTGAATAAACACCGGAAAATTCATAAAAAATAGAAAAAAAAATATTTTCTTCCGTTTCTTTTCTCCAATAATTCATAAATAATACCTCAATAGTATTAATGAAGAGAGAGTCGAAATGGCCCGGGTGGATTTCGAAATGTCCCACGACCCCATAGAATGCACGGGCCAGCCGAGCCAAAAGAATGGGACGCGCACGGGACAGCATTGGTCAGGCTCGGGACGGCACGGGACGCGCATGGGACAGCACGGGACGCGAATGGGACGGCCTTGCTAAGGCTCGGGACGGCATGGGACAGCTCGGGACGCGCATGGGACAGCACGGGACGCGCATGGGACGGCCTTGGTGAGGCTCGGGACGGCACGGGACGCGCAAGGGACGGCCTTGGTGAGGCACGGGACGGCCTTGGTGAGGCACGGGACGGCCTTGGTCAGGCACGGGACGGCCTTGGTAAGGCTCGGGACGGCATGTCACGGCCCTGGTGAGGCTCGGACGGCACGGGACGCGCATGGGACGGCACGGGACGGCCTGGGACGGCCTTTGTGAGGCTCGGACGGCACGGGACGCGCATGGGACGGCCTTGGCGAGGCTCGGGACGGCATGGGACAGCACGGGACGGCCTCGGCACAGCTCGGACGGCACGGGACGCGCATGGGACGGCCTTGGCGAGGCTCGGGACGGCATGGGACAGCACGGGACGGCACGGGACGGCCTCGGCACAGCTCGGACGGCACGGGACGGGCTTGGCGAGGCTCGGGACGGCATGGGACAGCACGGGACGGCCTCGGCACAGCTCGGACGGCACGGGACGGCCTTGGCGAGGCTCGGGACGGCATGGGACAGCACGGGACGGCCTCGGCACAGCTCGGGACGGCACGAGACGCGCATGGGACGGCCTTGGTGAGGCTCGGGCCGGCACGGGACGCGCATGGGACATCATGGGACGCACATGGGACACCTTATGGGGATCATCAAGGGACGTTGCACGGGACATTCTTTCCCACGAAGGGCATTTACATGGGACATCTTAGGAGTCGAGCGCCGGCACATGGGACAACGTAGTTCACACGCACGGAACACTTTACTTTCCTTTGGAACGTCGTGGGATCTTTATGTCTCCATTAGCACCGAACCTTTAACATGCTAGGAAGCTATGTTCGATCTTCTCGAAGTGTCGATGGAACTTCGATGGATACACATCCGATCCGATGTTATGATGATGTACTTTCTCCGAGATCGATGTTGGGGCCGTATTCCGATGTCATGATGATGTACTTTCTCCGAGATCGATGGGACGGCCTTGGTAAGGCATGGTTCGGCCTTGC
>NW_028238488.1:30000-32500 GCF_041429995.1 Eschscholzia californica | reverse complement strand
GCACGGGACGCCCTCGCTACAGCTCGGGACGGCCAGGTACGCCCGAGACTTGGCTCGGGACGGCCTGGGACGCCCTCGCCATAGCTCGGGACGGCCTGGGACGCCCTCGCCATAGCTCGGGACGGCCTGGGACGCCCGAGACTAGGCTCGGGACGGCCTCGGCACAGCTCGGGACGGCCTTGGACGCCCTTGCCACAGCTCGGGACGGCATGGGACGCTCGAGACTTTGCTCGGGACGGCCTGGGACGCCCTTGCCACAGCTCGGGACGGCCTGGGACGCCCGAGACTTTGCTCGGGACGGCCTGGGACGTCCGAGACTTTGCTCGGGACGGCCTGGGACGCCCGAGACTTTGCTCGGGACGGCCTGGGACGTCCGAGACTTTGCTCGGGACGGCCTGGGACGCCCGAGACTTGGCTCGGGACGGCCTGGGACGCCCTCGCTACAGCTCGGGACGCCCTGGGACGGCCTCGACACAGCTCGGGACGGCCTGGGACGTCCGAGACTTGGCTCGGGACGGCCTGGGACGCCCGAGACTTGGCTCGGGACGGCCTGGGACGCGCTCGGCACAGCTCGGGACAGGCCGGGACGCCCGAGCCGAGCTTCGGGTCGCACGAAATCTCTTCGTATTCCGACATATTAGAAGCTTCCCATCATGTAGTAGGCCGAGCTTTGCCCTTTGGATGCCCTATGGTGCTTGGCGAGCACTAGGGAACGTGCCAGCACAAGTGCTGTGCACGCTCTGGGGAAGGAGCTCAACCCTCCCCCTTATAGTGCAAAGTTATTGTTTTTCCTATTTTCACAAGGAAACATCAATTTTTTAACCAAGCATACTGGGTCTTTACTCCTTCGTTACTCGTCGGAATCCAGCAAACTTATACTCGTTGGAAAGGTCTTTTCGCAAGGATTTTTTTGATATATTATAATAGCGATTCCGATAAATATTTATTTTTCTATGAATTTTTAAGTGAATAAACACCGGAAAATTCATAAAAAATAGAAAAAAAAATATTTTCTTCCGTTTCTTTTCTCCAATAATTCATAAATAATACCTCAATAGTATTAATGAAGAGAGAGTCGAAATGGCCCGGGTGGATTTCGAAATGTCCCACGACCCCATAGAATGCACGGGCCAGCCGAGCCAAAAGAATGGGACGCGCACGGGACAGCATTGGTCAGGCTCGGGACGGCACGGGACGCGCATGGGACAGCACGGGACGCGAATGGGACGGCCTTGCTAAGGCTCGGGACGGCATGGGACAGCTCGGGACGCGCATGGGACAGCACGGGACGCGCATGGGACGGCCTTGGTGAGGCTCGGGACGGCACGGGACGCGCAAGGGACGGCCTTGGTGAGGCACGGGACGGCCTTGGTGAGGCACGGGACGGCCTTGGTCAGGCACGGGACGGCCTTGGTAAGGCTCGGGACGGCATGTCACGGCCCTGGTGAGGCTCGGACGGCACGGGACGCGCATGGGACGGCACGGGACGGCCTGGGACGGCCTTTGTGAGGCTCGGACGGCACGGGACGCGCATGGGACGGCCTTGGCGAGGCTCGGGACGGCATGGGACAGCACGGGACGGCCTCGGCACAGCTCGGACGGCACGGGACGCGCATGGGACGGCCTTGGCGAGGCTCGGGACGGCATGGGACAGCACGGGACGGCACGGGACGGCCTCGGCACAGCTCGGACGGCACGGGACGGGCTTGGCGAGGCTCGGGACGGCATGGGACAGCACGGGACGGCCTCGGCACAGCTCGGACGGCACGGGACGGCCTTGGCGAGGCTCGGGACGGCATGGGACAGCACGGGACGGCCTCGGCACAGCTCGGGACGGCACGAGACGCGCATGGGACGGCCTTGGTGAGGCTCGGGCCGGCACGGGACGCGCATGGGACATCATGGGACGCACATGGGACACCTTATGGGGATCATCAAGGGACGTTGCACGGGACATTCTTTCCCACGAAGGGCATTTACATGGGACATCTTAGGAGTCGAGCGCCGGCACATGGGACAACGTAGTTCACACGCACGGAACACTTTACTTTCCTTTGGAACGTCGTGGGATCTTTATGTCTCCATTAGCACCGAACCTTTAACATGCTAGGAAGCTATGTTCGATCTTCTCGAAGTGTCGATGGAACTTCGATGGATACACATCCGATCCGATGTTATGATGATGTACTTTCTCCGAGATCGATGTTGGGGCCGTATTCCGATGTCATGATGATGTACTTTCTCCGAGATCGATGGGACGGCCTTGGTAAGGCATGGTTCGGCCTTGCTAAGGCATGGGTCGGCCTTGCTAAGGCATGGGACGCGCATGGGATGGCCTTCGTAAGGCATGGGACGGTCTTGTAAGGCACGGGACGCGCATGGGACGGCCTTGTAAGGCATGGGACGACCTTCGTAAGGCGTGGGTCGGCCTTGTAAGGCTCGGGACGCCATGGGACGGCCTTGGTGAGGCTCAGGACGGCACGGGACAGCACGGGACGCG
>NW_028238488.1:15000-20000 GCF_041429995.1 Eschscholzia californica | reverse complement strand
TCAATGTCGCTTCTCTCATGCAGCCTCCGCCGCTCCTCGAACTCAGGTACCTCACCTCCTCGGCTTCACCACGAGTTAGCATCTCGACGCCACTGCGTCTTGCCATGTGCCTGCAATGTTGCCATCGCAAAGCAACTCGTCTTCAATGTCACTCACCTCTGGATCAGACCCAACGTACCCATGTACTCCACGTTCTGACTCCTTGGTTTGCTTGTTCATTGAGACCCTCATTACGCCCTCCGGCTTCTCACATCAAGTGCACTCTGGTACCTAAGCATCACTACTTGCACCCTTGAGTGTATACCACTTGAACTCTTCGCAATGTCGCCCCTCTCTCGACGACCCTTGCCTCGATTGTGCCTCTGCACCTGCACCTCTGTGCAACTCATCCAAGCCTCTGCTTGTGCGCCTCCGCGCTTGCGCCACATGCGCCTGGCATCATCTGTGCCATCCCTTCCTCGGGAAATTGTCGTGTTGCCTTCGATGTCCACTAAACGAGCACGGTAGCTTCTCTCCACGAGAACTACATGGTACCAAACCATCCACCATTGGCATACTCTTGGGAACGTCCTCTCTGACTACATCTAGACACACACTTGCCATTTAATCTTTGGCGATGCTCCTTAACCCGAGCATCTTGGTAGGCTCGTGTCCCTCTTGAACACATCCGAACGTACCACCGCATAAGTTCCAACACATCTTATGCAGCACCATACGGCTTACAACTCAACTGCAAACTCGACGTTTCCATATGTATCTGACGATATGAACTTAGTCCCAACTATCTTCAGACTTGAACGATGCTTAATGTCACCACGACACACCATTCTGAAATCCCATAACGTGAGCTGATCTCTTCTCAGTCACCACGTACTCATTGCACACTGTAGGCTTGAACTCGGTTCCAACTTACCTCCAATGCATAACTCAAACATGGGCCGATCCACTTCAGATACAACGACCCTCATATTACTTGACGGCTTGAACTCGGTTCCAACTACCATCAGTATTTCACTTGGTCTCGTGAATCTGTCATCTAGACTTCACACCAATATGTCCATAAGCTTCAATGTTGGTTTCGGCTTATAGCACTCATGCAACATACCACACACAAACGTGTTAGCATATCCATGTCTCATCTCAAGTGAGTCCGTTCTCTTTGGAACTCAAATGCGCTTACAATGCTCCGTGCCGAACTCTATCGTGCACCATACCACATAAGCACAACTTGATCTAGCACCAACTTGCCCAACGATGTACTCTGTCCATCTATCTTACTCTTGACCCCTGTCTTCTGTAAGTAGCTTGAACTCACAACATCTCAAGTCACTCGATGCTACCTTCGGCTTAAGCATAAGAGAGTATCCTTCAACACCTTGTTGCCATACCCTGCTCTAACGCTCAAGTATTACTCGGATCAACATAGCTCCACTCTTGGATGCCAATCCAACAAGCTTACTCAGACTAGCTTCCCACAAGCTCTCAGCCTGACTCTACTTGCCATCTTGGTACACTTCATACCAAGCCTGTTGTCCACACAAAGGACTCTAACATATGATGTACCCAATGCGCACCAAATCGTACTGAGCATTACTGCACTAAGCTCGCCCACGACTCACCGTGCCATTCTTGGTTCATCTCATCTCTGCACTTGTCCTTACCTCTAAAGGACTCAAGTATATATGGTACCTTCTTGCGCACCAAGTCACACTGAACTCTCACAGCTTGCACATGACTCCTTGTGCCAATACGGTTCCATCACATATCTAGCATATGTCCTTCATCTCAAAGGAACATAGACCCAAGTATAGCTACCACCGTAGCATCCGTGCACACGGTCTATTCCTTCCGTCGGAACTCTCGTCGCCTTATGCACCATGCATCCCTCGACAAAGGTCCCATCCTGTATCACAGCTTCAGAGACCCTATCATCTTGAATGCATCTCACTCTGAAAGCCTTCTCTTGGAATTATGCTCTCAACGCTGCTCTTCATACACACTCCAGTATACCACATACCATAGTGGGAGAATCACTAAGCTCTTCGTCAACTCTTCGAGCATAGATACCATCTCTTTGAACCTGCCCTCCAGGCTCTAGAAGTATGCTTCCGAACATACCACATGTTCTTAGGCATATCTCCTTGCTTGTCTCTTCAAGCCATAGAAACATATCCATTTGCCACCATCACTAGGCTCTTGGAACATATCTCGCAAGCTATCGAGCTCTAAGTCCACCAATCACTAGGACCAGAGCAATATACTCTTTGGCCTATCCACTAGGCTATTACACCAATTGTTAAATGGTTATCAGGATGCAATACATCTTCACTCGTGCATCTCCATCCTGCAGCTCAGGCTCTGACATCCATTTCTCATCTAGGATCAGAGCGCAATACTCTAGCTTGTCATCCAAGCTCTGATCACTATTCTCGTCTGGGATCAGAACACAATCCATTAGCTTGCTCTTCAAGCTCTGATACCAATTGTCAAATAGGTATCAGAGGGTAATATATCTCTTTAGCCTCTCATCTAGGCTCTGATACCAATTGTCACGGCCTTTTTGTCACGTTAGGTCGACCCGGCATATTATGCTCAAAGACACGGGTCGATAGTGCGGAATATCAAATCCTAACGTACCGTGCGGCGCTATGTATTCCCTCCTAACACATAGCCAGCCTTCCCGAACATATTCGGAGCATCTCGACTATCAAGTCATCTTGGTTCCCAACCAATAATGCGGCATGACACCAACGTGTCCCAACCTACGAGCATAGCTCGAGCCGTCCCGTATAACGCTTCCTTGAGTCATAGACTCTCGCCCACTATAAAGGATACCAACATATGTGCGGAGCACACCAAGCCGCATATGCGGATCTTGCCATCTAGTCTCAAGCATCCGTCTCCTATCATCTCGGCTACCATCCGGACATTGGGCATAGGAGCATCCATCTCTAATAAGCTACCTCATGCCCAACATAGCACATCAAGGCTTGGCCCCTTGAATAGCTCAATCCTCCTTATGGAATATGCTAGCACGACGCACGCCTCGCCATGGCATGAGAACATGCAACACCTTTTCCAAAGGAACCCGCAGTAACCTATCTCCAGGTACTGTCCCGAGCCATTTCCTATGACAAGGGAACCCGTGCAATATGCTTCTCTCGCATACGCTAGGCCGGCCTCATGGGTTGCGCCACGAGGATGCTCACTTTCGTGCATACCATGCTAAGGATGGGCGAGCTCCCATCCACGAGGTCTTGACATATGCTGGATGCATATGAGGAAGGGAGACCACCCCCTCCTAAGGTGCAAACTTCTTGTTTTGCCTATTTCCACAAGGAAACATCAATCCTTTTAACCAGGCATACTCTCGTCCAAATGACCCTTCGTATCCTTGACAAAGTCTTGAATGCCACGGATGTCCCCGTGCATGGCCTAAGGAAGCTTGCTTGGCACTCTTGCCCTATCTCGACCTCGTATTCGGCCCTACGGCCTATATGCTCGTACGTGCTCCTAGCACTCGTCACGTCATATGCATGCTCAACAATATGCACGTGACACTGGGACGTCCGAGACTTGGCTCGGGACGGCCTGGGACGCCCGAGACTTGGCTCGGGACGGCCTGGGACGCGCTCGGCACAGCTCGGGACAGGCCGGGACGCCCGAGCCGAGCTTCGGGTCGCACGAAATCTCTTCGTATTCCGACATATTAGAAGCTTCCCATCATGTAGTAGGCCGAGCTTTGCCCTTTGGATGCCCTATGGTGCTTGGCGAGCACTAGGGAACGTGCCAGCACAAGTGCTGTGCACGCTCTGGGGAAGGAGCTCAACCCTCCCCCTTATAGTGCAAAGTTATTGTTTTTCCTATTTTCACAAGGAAACATCAATTTTTTAACCAAGCATACTGGGTCTTTACTCCTTCGTTACTCGTCGGAATCCAGCAAACTTATACTCGTTGGAAAGGTCTTTTCGCAAGGATTTTTTTGATATATTATAATAGCGATTCCGATAAATATTTATTTTTCTATGAATTTTTAAGTGAATAAACACCGGAAAATTCATAAAAAATAGAAAAAAAAATATTTTCTTCCGTTTCTTTTCTCCAATAATTCATAAATAATACCTCAATAGTATTAATGAAGAGAGAGTCGAAATGGCCCGGGTGGATTTCGAAATGTCCCACGACCCCATAGAATGCACGGGCCAGCCGAGCCAAAAGAATGGGACGCGCACGGGACAGCATTGGTCAGGCTCGGGACGGCACGGGACGCGCATGGGACAGCACGGGACGCGAATGGGACGGCCTTGCTAAGGCTCGGGACGGCATGGGACAGCTCGGGACGCGCATGGGACAGCACGGGACGCGCATGGGACGGCCTTGGTGAGGCTCGGGACGGCACGGGACGCGCAAGGGACGGCCTTGGTGAGGCACGGGACGGCCTTGGTGAGGCACGGGACGGCCTTGGTCAGGCACGGGACGGCCTTGGTAAGGCTCGGGACGGCATGTCACGGCCCTGGTGAGGCTCGGACGGCACGGGACGCGCATGGGACGGCACGGGACGGCCTGGGACGGCCTTTGTGAGGCTCGGACGGCACGGGACGCGCATGGGACGGCCTTGGCGAGGCTCGGGACGGCATGGGACAGCACGGGACGGCCTCGGCACAGCTCGGACGGCACGGGACGCGCATGGGACGGCCTTGGCGAGGCTCGGGACGGCATGGGACAGCACGGGACGGCACGGGACGGCCTCGGCACAGCTCGGACGGCACGGGACGGGCTTGGCGAGGCTCGGGACGGCATGGGACAGCACGGGACGGCCTCGGCACAGCTCGGACGGCACGGGACGGCCTTGGCGAGGCTCGGGACGGCATGGGACAGCACGGGACGGCCTCGGCACAGCTCGGGACGGCACGAGACGCGCATGGGACGGCCTTGGTGAGGCTCGGGCCGGCACGGGACGCGCATGGGACATCATGGGACGCACATGGGACACCTTATGG
>NW_028238487.1:80000-82500 GCF_041429995.1 Eschscholzia californica | reverse complement strand
TATTTTCACAAGGAAACATCAAATTTTTAACCAAGCATACTCGGCCTTTGCTCCTTCGTTACTCGTCCAAATCCAACAAACTTGCATTCGTTGGAAAGGTCTTTTCACAAGGATTCTTTTGATATATAATAATAGCGATTCCGATAAATATTTATTTTTTTATGAATTTTTAAGTGAATAAACAATTAAAAATTCAAAAAAAATAGAAAAAAAATATTTTTTTCCCGATTCTTTCTCCAATATTCCTGATAAATACCCACACACCCACATATGGAGAATGGTCGAAAATGCTCGAGTGGATATCGAGATGTCCGACGAAGCACCACTTGGAAGGGCCGAGGCACGGGACGCCCGAGCTGTTGCTCGGGCCGGCACGGGACGCGCATGGGACATCCCGGGACGGCATGGGACGCCCTCGCTACAGCTCGAGACGGCCAGGTACGCCCGAGACTTGGCTCGGGACGGCCTGGGACGCCCTCGCCATAGCTCGGGACGGCCTGGGACGCCCGAGACTAGGCTCGGGACGGCCTCGGCACAGCACGGGACGGCCTGGGACGCCCTTGCCACAGCTCGGGACGGCATGGGACGCCCGAGACTTTGCTCGGGACGGCCTGGGACGCCCTTGCCACAGCTCGGGACGGCCTGGGACGGCCTCGGCACAGCTCGGGACGGCCTGGGACGCCCGAGACTTTGCTCGGGACGGCCTGGGACGTCCGAGACTTTGCTCGGGACGGCCTGGGACGCCCGAGACTTGGCTCGGGACGGCCTGGGACGCCCTCGCTCCAGCTCGGGACGCCCTGGGACGGCCTCGACACAGCTCGGGACGGCCTGGGACGTCCGAGACTTTGCTCGGGCCGGCCTGGGACGCCCGAGACTTGGCTCGGGACGGCCTGGGACGCGCTCGGCACAGCTCGGCACAGGCCGGGACGCCCGAGCCGAGCTTCGGGTCGCACGAAATCTCTTCGTATTCCGACATATTAGAAGCTTCCCATCATGTAGTAGGCCGAGCTTTGCCCTTTGGATGCCCTATGGTGCTTGGCGAGCACTAGGGAACGTGCCAGCACAAGTGCTGTGCACGCTCTGGGGAAGGAGCTCAACCCTCCCCCTTATAGTGCAAAGTTATTGTTTTTCCTATTTTCACAAGGAAACATCAATTTTTTAACCAAGCATACTGGGCCTTTACTCCTTCGTTACTCGTCGGAATCCAGCAAACTTATACTCGTTGGAAAGGTCTTTTCGCAAGGATTTTTTTGATATATTATAATAGCGATTCCGATAAATATTTATTTTTCTATGAATTTTTAAGTGAATAAACACCGGAAAATTCATAAAAAATAGAAAAAAAAATATTTTCTTCCGTTTCTTTTCTCCAATAATTCATAAATAATACCTCAATAGTATTAATGAAGAGAGAGTCGAAATGGCCCGGGTGGATTTCGAAATGTCCCACGACCCCATAGAATGCACGGGCCAGCCGAGCCAAAAGAATGGGACGCGCACGGGACAGCATTGGTCAGGCTCGGGACGGCACGGGACAGCACGGGACGCGCATGGGACGGCACGGGACGCGAATGGGACGGCCTTGCTAAGGCTCGGGACGGCATGGGACAGCACGGGACGCGAATGGGACGGCCTTGCTAAGGCTCGGGACGGCATGGGACAGCTCGGGACGCGCATGGGACGGCCTTGGTGAGGCTCGGGACGGCCTTGGTCAGGCTCGGGACGGCATGTCACGGCCCTGGTGAGGCTCGGACGGCACGGGACGCGCATGGGACGGCACGGGACGGCCTGGGACGGCCTTTGTGAGGCTCGGACGGCACGGGACGCGCATGGGACGGCCTTGGCGAGGCTCGGGACGGCATGGGACAGCACGGGACGGCCTCGGCACAGCTCGGACGGCACGGGACGCGCATGGGACGGCCTTGGCGAGGCTCGGGACGGCATGGGACAGCACGGGACGGCACGGGACGGCCTCGGCACAGCTCGGACGGCACGGGACGGCCTTGGCGAGGCTCGGGACGGCATGGGACAGCACGGGACGGCACGGGACGGCCTCGGCACAGCTCGGACGGCACGGGACGGCCTTGGCGAGGCTCGGGACGGCATGGGACAGCACGGGACGGCACGGGACGGCCTCGGCACAGCTCGGACGGCACGGGACGGCCTTGGCGAGGCTCGGGACGGCATGGGACAGCACGGGACGGCCTCGGCACAGCTCGGGACGGCACGAGACGCGCATGGGACGGCCTTGGTGAGGCTCGGACGGCACGGGACGCGCATGGGACGGCCTTGGTGAGGCTCGGACGGCACGGGACGCGCATGGGACATCATGGGACGCACATGGGACACCTTATGGGGATCATCAAGGGACGTTGCACGGGACATTCTTTCCCACGAAGGGCATTTACATGGGACATCTTAGGAGTCGAGAGCCGGCACATGGGACAACGTAGTTCACACGCACGGAACACTTTACTTTCGTTTGGAACGTCGTGGGATC
>NW_028238487.1:72500-75000 GCF_041429995.1 Eschscholzia californica | reverse complement strand
GTCCATAAATGGATTTCTTAAGCTTGCAAACTTTTCCAGCATTTTTGGAATCTACAAAACCTTCGGGTTGTGTCATGTACACATCCTCTTCCAAGTGTCCGTTTAGGAAGGCGGTTTTGACATCCATTTGCCAAACCTCATAATCATAATGAGCTGCAATTGCTAGAATGATCCGAATGGATTTAAGCATTGCGACAGGTGAAAAGGTTTCATCATAGTCTATACCATGAATCTGTTTGTATCCTTTCGCCACGAGTCTAGCTTTGAAAACGCTAACGTTTCCATCCTTGTCAGTTTTTACTTTGAAAACCCATTTGCATCCGATTGGTTTTGCTCCATCGGGCAAATCGATCAAGTTCCATACTTGATTTTCTGACATGGAATCCATTTCCGACCTCATGGCTTTTAGCCATTTTTCGGAGTCGGGGCTCGCCATAGCTTGGTTGTAGGTACTCGGCTCATTATCTTCTAACAGTAGGATATCTGTTTTCTGAGATAATTCCTGGAGCCTTTGAGATCTACGAGGGGCCTGAGCAACTTTTGGAGTGTTCTCAACTAGTTGAGATGTCTCCTGCGAATTTAATTCGACTTGAGCGGGAGGTACTCTCTCGACCTCATTTTCCTCTTCCATACTTTGTGTATAGATAGGAGCCGCTAAACCTCTTGATATCTCTATATCTGTGTTTATTTGTTGCTCATATCGAATTTCATCGATATCTACATTTCTCCCACTTGTCTGTTTGGAAAGGAATTCCTTTTCAAGGAAGACACCATCTCGAGCAACAAACACTTTGTTCTCAGATTCGTGGTAGAAGTAGTAACCCCTTGTCTCTTTTGGATAGCCCACAAAGAGACATTTGTCTGATTTAGGTGCGAGTTTGTCTCCTTGTAAACGTTTTACATAAACTTCGCATCCCCAGACTTTGAGAAAAGACAGCTTTGGAACCTTTCCAAACCATAACTCATATGGCGTCTTTTCTACAGCTTTTGACGGAGCTCGGTTAAGTGTGAAAGCAGCCGTTTCTAGAGCATACCCCCAGAACGTGTTTGGAAGATTTGCTAAACTCATCATAGATCGAACCATGTCTAACAAGGTGCGATTTCTCCTTTCAGAAACACCATTCATCTGGGGTGTTCCTGGCGGAGTGAGTTGAGATACTATACCACAACTCCTAAGATGATCGTCAAATTCTTGACTCAAATATTCACCACCTCGATCGGATCGAATGGCTTTTATTTTCTTGCCAAGTTGATTCTCTACTTCGTTCTGAAATTGTTTGAACATGTCAAACGATTCGGACTTATGCCTCATCAAGTATATGTAACCATAACGAGTGAAGTCATCCGTGAACGTGATGAAGTAGCCATAGTTACCTCTCGCCGGAGTACTCATTGGTCCGCATACATCCGTATGTATGAGTTCCAAGGGTTCTTTGGCTCGGTCTCCTTTTCCTTTAAAAGAAGACCTCGTCATTTTACCCATTAAACATGATTCGCATGTGTCATATGATTCTAAATTATACGAACCTAGAAGTCCATGCTCATGGAGCTTCTTCATGCGTGTCATGTTAATGTGACCCAAACGACAATGCCAAAGGTAACTTGGATTTGAATCATCTGACCGTAGCCTATTGGTTTCTATGTTGAAGACTTCGTTCTCAATATTCGTAATATAGAGACCGTTGTATAGCTTAGCACTGGTATAAAACATTTCACCTTTGTATAAAGAACAACGCTGGTTTTTTATTAATAGGTGATATCCCTCTTTGTCTAATTCTGAGACAGAGATAATGTTTCTAGAAATAGAGGGTACATAATAGCAATTATGAAGTTCTAAAACTAGACCAGTTTCTAAAGGTAGACTGAATGTTCCTACAGCTTTTGCAGCAACCGTTGCTCTATTTGCTACTCGTAGGACAAGCTCCCTTCCAGATAAATACTTGATTCCCTTAAGGCCCTGCACATCATAAATGATATGAGCACCACATCCGGTATCGAATACCCAGGATTGAGAATCAAATGTATTTGCTAAGTTAACTTCGATAACATAGATACCTTGGTCGGAATCGCGAGTTCCTTCCTTTTTCCTTTTGTTCTTCTGAATCAGTTGAAGTTCTTTCTTTGATTCAGACATTCCAATGCCTCTCCGGATTGCCTTGGAAGTCCCGTACTTCCTCAACCGTGATTTGTTTCGGGACATGTCCCTTAATCGACGGATGATTGTGTGCGCATCCATTTTCCTGAATCTCTTTTGAAGATTAGGTTCCATGGTTGCCAACATAAGGCAAGTTACTGAAATTGATTTCATCCGGATACTTTTGGCCTGCTTTTGTTCCTCAACCTTTGAGTTCGCAGTTATTCTTGGAATAGGGGTATCCAGTACGCTTTCTTTGTTTGTAGACTTGAGAACACTTCTCAATCTCTTTTCCCAATCAAGGAAGTTATCCATGTTCAATTTGTCCTCATCAAGGATTGAACATAGGTTGAAAAGATTGATTTT
>NW_028238487.1:50000-52500 GCF_041429995.1 Eschscholzia californica | reverse complement strand
TTACTCGTCCAAATCCAACAAACTTGCATTCGTTGGAAAGGTCTTTTCACAAGGATTCTTTTGATATATAATAATAGCGATTCCGATAAATATTTATTTTTTTATGAATTTTTAAGTGAATAAACAATTAAAAATTCAAAAAAAATAGAAAAAAAATATTTTTTTCCCGATTCTTTCTCCAATATTCCTGATAAATACCCACACACCCACATATGGAGAATGGTCGAAAATGCTCGAGTGGATATCGAGATGTCCGACGAAGCACCACTTGGAAGGGCCGAGGCACGGGACGCCCGAGCTGTTGCTCGGGCCGGCACGGGACGCGCATGGGACATCCCGGGACGGCATGGGACGCCCTCGCTACAGCTCGAGACGGCCAGGTACGCCCGAGACTTGGCTCGGGACGGCCTGGGACGCCCTCGCCATAGCTCGGGACGGCCTGGGACGCCCGAGACTAGGCTCGGGACGGCCTCGGCACAGCACGGGACGGCCTGGGACGCCCTTGCCACAGCTCGGGACGGCATGGGACGCCCGAGACTTTGCTCGGGACGGCCTGGGACGCCCTTGCCACAGCTCGGGACGGCCTGGGACGGCCTCGGCACAGCTCGGGACGGCCTGGGACGCCCGAGACTTTGCTCGGGACGGCCTGGGACGTCCGAGACTTTGCTCGGGACGGCCTGGGACGCCCGAGACTTGGCTCGGGACGGCCTGGGACGCCCTCGCTCCAGCTCGGGACGCCCTGGGACGGCCTCGACACAGCTCGGGACGGCCTGGGACGTCCGAGACTTTGCTCGGGCCGGCCTGGGACGCCCGAGACTTGGCTCGGGACGGCCTGGGACGCGCTCGGCACAGCTCGGCACAGGCCGGGACGCCCGAGCCGAGCTTCGGGTCGCACGAAATCTCTTCGTATTCCGACATATTAGAAGCTTCCCATCATGTAGTAGGCCGAGCTTTGCCCTTTGGATGCCCTATGGTGCTTGGCGAGCACTAGGGAACGTGCCAGCACAAGTGCTGTGCACGCTCTGGGGAAGGAGCTCAACCCTCCCCCTTATAGTGCAAAGTTATTGTTTTTCCTATTTTCACAAGGAAACATCAATTTTTTAACCAAGCATACTGGGCCTTTACTCCTTCGTTACTCGTCGGAATCCAGCAAACTTATACTCGTTGGAAAGGTCTTTTCGCAAGGATTTTTTTGATATATTATAATAGCGATTCCGATAAATATTTATTTTTCTATGAATTTTTAAGTGAATAAACACCGGAAAATTCATAAAAAATAGAAAAAAAAATATTTTCTTCCGTTTCTTTTCTCCAATAATTCATAAATAATACCTCAATAGTATTAATGAAGAGAGAGTCGAAATGGCCCGGGTGGATTTCGAAATGTCCCACGACCCCATAGAATGCACGGGCCAGCCGAGCCAAAAGAATGGGACGCGCACGGGACAGCATTGGTCAGGCTCGGGACGGCACGGGACAGCACGGGACGCGCATGGGACGGCACGGGACGCGAATGGGACGGCCTTGCTAAGGCTCGGGACGGCATGGGACAGCACGGGACGCGAATGGGACGGCCTTGCTAAGGCTCGGGACGGCATGGGACAGCTCGGGACGCGCATGGGACGGCCTTGGTGAGGCTCGGGACGGCCTTGGTCAGGCTCGGGACGGCATGTCACGGCCCTGGTGAGGCTCGGACGGCACGGGACGCGCATGGGACGGCACGGGACGGCCTGGGACGGCCTTTGTGAGGCTCGGACGGCACGGGACGCGCATGGGACGGCCTTGGCGAGGCTCGGGACGGCATGGGACAGCACGGGACGGCCTCGGCACAGCTCGGACGGCACGGGACGCGCATGGGACGGCCTTGGCGAGGCTCGGGACGGCATGGGACAGCACGGGACGGCACGGGACGGCCTCGGCACAGCTCGGACGGCACGGGACGGCCTTGGCGAGGCTCGGGACGGCATGGGACAGCACGGGACGGCACGGGACGGCCTCGGCACAGCTCGGACGGCACGGGACGGCCTTGGCGAGGCTCGGGACGGCATGGGACAGCACGGGACGGCACGGGACGGCCTCGGCACAGCTCGGACGGCACGGGACGGCCTTGGCGAGGCTCGGGACGGCATGGGACAGCACGGGACGGCCTCGGCACAGCTCGGGACGGCACGAGACGCGCATGGGACGGCCTTGGTGAGGCTCGGACGGCACGGGACGCGCATGGGACGGCCTTGGTGAGGCTCGGACGGCACGGGACGCGCATGGGACATCATGGGACGCACATGGGACACCTTATGGGGATCATCAAGGGACGTTGCACGGGACATTCTTTCCCACGAAGGGCATTTACATGGGACATCTTAGGAGTCGAGAGCCGGCACATGGGACAACGTAGTTCACACGCACGGAACACTTTACTTTCGTTTGGAACGTCGTGGGATCTTTATGTCCCCATTAGCACCGAACCTTTAACATGCTAGGAAGCTATGTTCGATCTTCT
>NW_028238487.1:32500-40000 GCF_041429995.1 Eschscholzia californica | reverse complement strand
ATGGGACGGCACGGGACGGCCTGGGACGGCCTTTGTGAGGCTCGGACGGCACGGGACGCGCATGGGACGGCCTTGGCGAGGCTCGGGACGGCATGGGACAGCACGGGACGGCCTCGGCACAGCTCGGACGGCACGGGACGCGCATGGGACGGCCTTGGCGAGGCTCGGGACGGCATGGGACAGCACGGGACGGCACGGGACGGCCTCGGCACAGCTCGGACGGCACGGGACGGCCTTGGCGAGGCTCGGGACGGCATGGGACAGCACGGGACGGCACGGGACGGCCTCGGCACAGCTCGGACGGCACGGGACGGCCTTGGCGAGGCTCGGGACGGCATGGGACAGCACGGGACGGCACGGGACGGCCTCGGCACAGCTCGGACGGCACGGGACGGCCTTGGCGAGGCTCGGGACGGCATGGGACAGCACGGGACGGCCTCGGCACAGCTCGGGACGGCACGAGACGCGCATGGGACGGCCTTGGTGAGGCTCGGACGGCACGGGACGCGCATGGGACGGCCTTGGTGAGGCTCGGACGGCACGGGACGCGCATGGGACATCATGGGACGCACATGGGACACCTTATGGGGATCATCAAGGGACGTTGCACGGGACATTCTTTCCCACGAAGGGCATTTACATGGGACATCTTAGGAGTCGAGAGCCGGCACATGGGACAACGTAGTTCACACGCACGGAACACTTTACTTTCGTTTGGAACGTCGTGGGATCTTTATGTCCCCATTAGCACCGAACCTTTAACATGCTAGGAAGCTATGTTCGATCTTCTCGAAGTGTCGATGGAACTTCGATGGATACACATCCGATCCGATGTTATGATGATGTACTTTCTCCGAGATCGATGTTGGGGCCGTATTCCGATGTCATGATGATGTACTTTCTCCGAGATCGATGGGACGGCCTTGGTAAGGCATGGTTCGGCCTTGGTAAGGCATGGGTCGGCCTTGCTAAGGCATGGGACGCGCATGGGATGGCCTTCGTAAGGCATGGGACGGTCTTGTAAGGCACGGGACGCGCATGGGACGGCCTTGTAAGGCATGGGACGACCTTCGTAAGGCGTGGGTCGGCCTTGTAAGGCTCGGGACGCCATGGGACGGCACGGGACAGCACGGGACGCGCAAGGGACGGCCTTGGTATGCCTCGGGACGGCCTTGGTAAGGCTCGGGACGGCCTTGGTATGCCTCGGGACGCCATGGGACAGCTGGGGACGCCATGGGACGGCCTGGGACTGCCTTGGTAAGGCTCGGGACGCCATGGGACGGCCTGGGACTGCCTTGGTAAGGCTCGGGACGCCATGGGACGGCACGGGACGCGCACGGGACGGCCTTGGTAAGGCTCGGGACGCCATGGGACTGTAGGGATTTACACCCTTCTACTAGTGTTTATAGCGGAAATATGACATCTAATGTCTACACTAGTATTCCCAGGATCACATGCAAAACTAGTAATTAATCTAATGGAGATAGTGGATTACCTTAATCGCTTTTCCCTCAAACTAGTTGAATTGATTGAAGAAGACCAAGAGCTTCAAGTGTAGCTCCTCTACTTGGGACACGAGCAATCAATTTGATCTCCCACCTTGTTGTATAGCTAGCACACCAATGGTGGTTGGATAATAAGAAGACCTTCTTCTTGCTTGACTAGATAGATAGTTAATGGGAATTAGCTCACTTTCTCCTCTCTACTTGATGTGGTAGAGTAAGAAAGCTTAGAGAGAAATTCCACACCTTATTCTCTGCCCTAAGAGTGTTTATATAGAACCCTAATAAGAATCCACCTCCTTTTAGGTTTCCCAAAACACCCTTTAGAATAAGATTTAGGGAAATAGTCGAAAATAGCAACTATTGGTATTTTCTCAATTCCCTAAGGAGATGACGTCCAAACCCAGCCAAAATTGGCAGATTTAATGTTCATAACATAAGGAAACGTCCCTCCAAAAATCAGCCCAATCCGAGGCCTAAAAGTGCCCGAATCGGTCTAGGCCCAAAAACCCTGTTTTTGGCCTTTTTGTACTATCTTTGCCTAATTCCTTTTTAGGCCTATGAGATATGTTTATGGGACACTCCCATGATTATATCTCACTCCCACTAGTCATATCCTAGATCAATTTGTCACTCTTATGTGTAACCCGTTGTAGGATCCGATGGAAGTTAGCCGCGAATTACCTCGTAATTCGACGATCGTAGTTGGTCTCTAGCTACAACTCTACGATCCCTAAATCAATCGGACTTGATGATCTTCCACATCAATTATCCTATCCGACAAATTGTTCGCATTGTCACCTTGGTCGAAGGACATCTCCTTCAACTCCTTCAGACTCCCACTTGGACTTAGAACAAGTGCAATGCCTCGATTCCCGTGTCAATTTAGTATCCCATCTGATACGTCACGTCATTCAGACTTTCTTGATATCCGAGTACAACTGTAAAAGACAAACGATTAACTTTTAATCCGTTTGAGCGCGGCCACGCATTTTCAGTTGCTACTCATCAAGTGGCCTTGAGACACTTTGTACCTAATGTGATTAGGGTGACACAATCCATTCTTGCGCTCCCACTTAACTTCATGTCTATCCTGTCCTTCCCAGTGTCCGCCTTTATAACCTCCTTTTACGGCGCGGCGTTTAACGGAACCAAAGTCGGGCATTCCTTACATAAGATGAGTGGAGCACTCATGTTTTGAGGAATCTCTCCAATTGTCTTTATGAGAAGTATTGACGTTCATCACGAGTGATGTACTTCTCATTTGAGGGTTATCCAGTGTATAAACCTTTCACACACCCACGTAGTCGAATAGAATATACTATTCCTATAGCCCATGAAACTGCGCTATCCCATCGACTCCCGTGCTAGTCTTCGTGAGTCATTGTTGTCCATGCAATGACCTGGACCAGGGATTCGATAATAAATATTCCAAGTTCACTTAATAGGGTTTCATTCATCAGATCACGTATCTGACAAACCTATTCGGAATGTTTTATCATCAATGGACTGTCGTTTAAATACTAAACCAAATTTAGACGACTTGTGAAATAACTCTATTATTTCTGATAACGAGAGTTGTAAATCTGAGCCTCTTCCGTAAAACTCTTTTTACCCACTCAGTTTTACTCGTCGAGGTTTAAAATTATACCTCATGCCTTAGACTGTGTATGAATCTCATACTATGTCTTAGGTGACAGTTCAGTTTGACTACCGTGGTAGTCAGTTTTAAACTTTGCTAATTATCAATTAATTTGAAGACGGTTATCTTCAACCTTGATAATTTCTAGTAACTTTTACTAGAGTTAAGGCTTTTAATTCTTTATGTAGTATTTGCAACAGTTCCCGGCTTAAACACTTTTAGCCTACTTTCCTTCCATGTCTGAAAGTTTGCTACGATGACATGTTCAATTTTGTACTACTTCATCCTTTAGCCTTCTAGGATGTACTAAGTAGTGTTTCGGTTTTCCAATCCGAATTCGGATGTTTAAATGCTAATCATGTCCAACATGATTGACTTTATGTTTTCGAACATAAATGTCTCTCTCATGCGTGCTAGCTCATCGGTGTCTTTTCAGACTCCGATTTTTGCAACGCCCTCTGTCATGAGTTTTTGGGTCGAAATTCTTTTAGACTTTCCGAGTCTTAGATTTTCTGTTTCGGATCTCAAGCATCTCAGCGTACTGAGTCTCTCTAATCCTATCATCCTTTTGATCTATGCTTATAGATCTTCAGATGCCCAAAATGGCATTTTATCCTTTTGTGTGTGGTCCTTTATTGAGTCAGTTCGTTACTGTTATACAACACCTTATGTCGTACTCAATCTTTTGTATGTACTCTGCATACGGACCCGGAAGGTTTGTTTACTCCCACTTACCTTCTTGAAATTTCGTGATTCAAGATTTTCTTCATTCCTCAGGAATCAAACTTCTTTGATTGCCTTTTGAATCGAAGATTCTAACTCTTGCGTGCTTTTAATCCGTCGATAGATTTCTTAAGCATGCTTGTGGACATAACTTGATTGGAAGAATCTTTATTCTTCTTGTCTCGTTTCGGGAAACATGAATGTTTCCATCCTTCTCAGTTTTCTATTTTGGAAAACCAATTTAGGTCTTCTGTTGACTTAAATTATCAAGCTTCATGTCTTGACGAGATATGGATTCCACGATGATTTTGGCTTCTAGCCAAAATCTAGAGTCAGTTTCCGTTTCTGCGCAGGTCTTTTATCTCTTCAGAAATAACCTTTATTTTCTGAGTCTTTAAGATTTTATTTTGACCTTTCAGGGCTTTTGAACAACAATTTGGAGTTATCTCAACTACTTTGAGATATTCCTTTAGAGACACTTTCACTCGCTTTGAGAGTTCTCCTGCGAATGACATTCGCTTTTGTGCGGTGGGTTTACAAGATCATATCTTTAACCTTTCCTTTTCCAAGGAGTCGCAGTTTGTTGCTCTTGGTCGAATTTAATCGTCTTGTACAAGTTTCATGATTGTTCTTCATGAAACTCCATGATTTTTCTCATGATCGAATTAAATCGACTTGTACTTTTCTCCCACTTATTCTTGTAATAATTAGTGTTTTTCTCCCAGATTACTAGGTGCGCTAATTATTAGAAGAATACTATCATGAGCAACAAACACTTTGTTCTCTTGATTGCTTGTGGAAAAAGCCCAAATTTCTTCTAAAGAAATTGCGTCAGATATTAGCTAGTTTTGTAATGCTTTTACAAATTTAGCTTTAGACGGAATTTTGGTAAGTGTGAAAACAATCGTTTATAGAATATGTCCCAAAATATTCGGAAGACTGGCTTAAACCCATCTTTGATCGAATTATGCATAGCAATGTTCGATTGCTCCCACTGAATCCACCATCCGTCGGATGTGTTCCATGGAGCAGAGTTGGGAAACTGTTTCTCAACTCCTTTGATGGTTATCAAGTGTTTGACTCAAGTTTTCACTATCTTGTCAAAGTGATTCTTTACTTCGGTTTGTACTTTGTTTGAACCTTTCAAACATTCTGACTTATACTTCATGAAGTTGTCAGAGTACGTATTTGAAGTTTCTCTCGTTAGCTTCTGCAAGTAAACTTATAGGTCTGCATAACACCGTATGAGTCCTAATAGATTACTAGTCTTTATGCCTTTTGAAAAGGGTGACTTTGTCAATTAGTCCTTAAGACCCAATTTACAATGCTGAAGTTTAATGAGTTTGAATCTCTTGATTTTAGCCATTATCAATGTTAACCTTCAGTTAATTTTACCACTGGTTTAAAACATCATATGTTTCTAGAAGAACAAAATAATCACTATTAAGTTCTAAGCTAGATCAGTGTCTAAAAGAAGACTTTGATCCCTTTCAGCATCCCTAGCATTACTGCTTCTGCTCCCTCTTGGATCTTTACTTCTTTTAGTCAAGTATGTAATTCCCTTAAGCTCCACGGAGCCGCACATCCGGTTTAAAATACCTGATGAAGGAATTTTACGATACTTGTTTTTAACTTTGTTAACAAGGATACGGAACCGGAATTCATAATTCCATTCCATTTGTCCTCCAGGTGCTAAAGGTAGTTTCCTTTTAAATGGTCTAGCCATTGTTTGGAAACATTCACAGTAATGAGGAATACTCTTGATCATGTACTCGGCAACTGCTTTTCTTTGATCAAATGTTTGCCTCACTTGACTGACCCTTTGCCCTTTTGAATCCCAAGAGCTCTTTCTTAGATTCTTTGTACCAAATCTCAAGAACCTTTCTTAGATTGGATATTCCCGTATGTTCTGCTCAGTTTGACCGTAACAACCTGAGTGACTCATCTAAGGTCTTATCTATCTTTGTTCAATCGATATTGAATTGGGTGATAGATGTATTCTGTTGTCTTCCCTTAGGATGACTTTCAGATTGCCTTGGAGGTCTCGTACCTCCCCATTTATGACTTCTGTAGGAATTTCTTCCTTAGTTTGTCTTAATGGTTATGCTAGCATCCATTACTCTTCCAAAGAGAATGTTATACGATTGCTTGCAAAAGGCTTTTGACCTTCTCTTGTATGAGTCAACATTAGGATTGGGTATTCTAGTGACCTTCCTTTTGAATCTGAGAACTATTCTCGGATTCATTCTTCCATTCTAGGAAGTGGATCAACACCTCCCATAGGTGTGATTCAATTGTTGAAACCGTTTCTATGTGTCATCTTAAAAACTACATAAAGAAATGACAAAGTTTTAAAACTCGTTATCGTTTTTGAAAAACTTAGTTTTCCCACATTATTCAATAAAAATCGTCCCCGATTGAATAAGTGATTCCAAGACCCCAGTTCTTCGGAGTAAAGCGGACGAAGGCCCTACCCTTTGACTCCGTCGTTCCGGGTGAGTGAACTACTTCACTGATCATACCTTATGACTCTTGGTTGATAGATTTCATTAATGAATGACTAATCTATCCTTTTGCCTCGAGTATCCAAGACTCTCTTGCTGATCTCGTTGAGTAGAACCATTTAGACGTGTAGGCCTCTTCTATAGACCTACCCGCATTGTCCCAAGGTAGAGGAGGTACTCTGCGAAGGCCGACCCACCTTCCTCGAACAAGGGCGCAACGAGTGTCTTAATCTGGATAGGCGATTACTCAAGATTACTTTTGGGGACTTTTACGCTAGTCTGGCGTTTGTTATAGTGAACTATTTAGCCTAACTAACATCCACGACATAAAGCGTAAATAAGTAAGTAAATGCGCGCGAGAAAGTAAATCAAGCAGACATGGATCCTAGTATGGCCCCTAACCTAGAAGATCTAATCTCCTTTGGTTTTCTTCTTGTTTCGCCTTTTGGTTCGTCTAGATCTCCATCCTTGAACCTCCATTGATTTCTCCCACTCGCCTTTGGATTCCATCCTTGAGTTTTCTTCAATGGACTCATTGACCCTAAACTCTAATTACAAGACTCTAACGATTCGCAGATCGTATAAACTTGAAATTAAAATTAATTACAAAGCATGCACCCATCCGTGCTTAAAACAAGAATAAAGATATAAATCTATGGCCATACTAGTTTCCCGCATTCACATCACATGCAATCATATAATATATCAAGGCTAAGAATTATATATGCATGATTATCTTGGGAGATACTTTTGTTGACATCACATGTCACATTACGGACCTTAAGTCTAAATTCGAAGAATTCAACTAGTGGTGCGTTCCGGTTTTATCTTTTATGATTTCTAAAATCATCTTTAAGAAAAACTCCGTTTCGGGTTTTGAAAGCCCGGGTCAATTTCGGAAAAACATTGGTTCGATTCTTAATGATTTCATAAATCAATTTAAAGAGAAATCCGTTTTGGCCTTCTGGATGGCCCGGATTGATTTTGGAATTATTTGGTTGGAATCGGAAGAAATTTTGGCAAAAACTCCCACTCGAATGATGGTTCCTTTTTGTGGTCCGAAAAGCCTCGAAAAAGCCCGGGACAAGTCCTAGACAAGTCCCGGCCCAAGCCCAGAAAAGGGCTCGGA
>NW_028238487.1:20000-22500 GCF_041429995.1 Eschscholzia californica | reverse complement strand
GAAAATGCTCGAGTGGATATCGAGATGTCCGACGAAGCACCACTTGGAAGGGCCGAGGCACGGGACGCCCGAGCTGTTGCTCGGGCCGGCACGGGACGCGCATGGGACATCCCGGGACGGCATGGGACGCCCTCGCTACAGCTCGAGACGGCCAGGTACGCCCGAGACTTGGCTCGGGACGGCCTGGGACGCCCTCGCCATAGCTCGGGACGGCCTGGGACGCCCGAGACTAGGCTCGGGACGGCCTCGGCACAGCACGGGACGGCCTGGGACGCCCTTGCCACAGCTCGGGACGGCATGGGACGCCCGAGACTTTGCTCGGGACGGCCTGGGACGCCCTTGCCACAGCTCGGGACGGCCTGGGACGGCCTCGGCACAGCTCGGGACGGCCTGGGACGCCCGAGACTTTGCTCGGGACGGCCTGGGACGTCCGAGACTTTGCTCGGGACGGCCTGGGACGCCCGAGACTTGGCTCGGGACGGCCTGGGACGCCCTCGCTCCAGCTCGGGACGCCCTGGGACGGCCTCGACACAGCTCGGGACGGCCTGGGACGTCCGAGACTTTGCTCGGGCCGGCCTGGGACGCCCGAGACTTGGCTCGGGACGGCCTGGGACGCGCTCGGCACAGCTCGGCACAGGCCGGGACGCCCGAGCCGAGCTTCGGGTCGCACGAAATCTCTTCGTATTCCGACATATTAGAAGCTTCCCATCATGTAGTAGGCCGAGCTTTGCCCTTTGGATGCCCTATGGTGCTTGGCGAGCACTAGGGAACGTGCCAGCACAAGTGCTGTGCACGCTCTGGGGAAGGAGCTCAACCCTCCCCCTTATAGTGCAAAGTTATTGTTTTTCCTATTTTCACAAGGAAACATCAATTTTTTAACCAAGCATACTGGGCCTTTACTCCTTCGTTACTCGTCGGAATCCAGCAAACTTATACTCGTTGGAAAGGTCTTTTCGCAAGGATTTTTTTGATATATTATAATAGCGATTCCGATAAATATTTATTTTTCTATGAATTTTTAAGTGAATAAACACCGGAAAATTCATAAAAAATAGAAAAAAAAATATTTTCTTCCGTTTCTTTTCTCCAATAATTCATAAATAATACCTCAATAGTATTAATGAAGAGAGAGTCGAAATGGCCCGGGTGGATTTCGAAATGTCCCACGACCCCATAGAATGCACGGGCCAGCCGAGCCAAAAGAATGGGACGCGCACGGGACAGCATTGGTCAGGCTCGGGACGGCACGGGACAGCACGGGACGCGCATGGGACGGCACGGGACGCGAATGGGACGGCCTTGCTAAGGCTCGGGACGGCATGGGACAGCACGGGACGCGAATGGGACGGCCTTGCTAAGGCTCGGGACGGCATGGGACAGCTCGGGACGCGCATGGGACGGCCTTGGTGAGGCTCGGGACGGCCTTGGTCAGGCTCGGGACGGCATGTCACGGCCCTGGTGAGGCTCGGACGGCACGGGACGCGCATGGGACGGCACGGGACGGCCTGGGACGGCCTTTGTGAGGCTCGGACGGCACGGGACGCGCATGGGACGGCCTTGGCGAGGCTCGGGACGGCATGGGACAGCACGGGACGGCCTCGGCACAGCTCGGACGGCACGGGACGCGCATGGGACGGCCTTGGCGAGGCTCGGGACGGCATGGGACAGCACGGGACGGCACGGGACGGCCTCGGCACAGCTCGGACGGCACGGGACGGCCTTGGCGAGGCTCGGGACGGCATGGGACAGCACGGGACGGCACGGGACGGCCTCGGCACAGCTCGGACGGCACGGGACGGCCTTGGCGAGGCTCGGGACGGCATGGGACAGCACGGGACGGCACGGGACGGCCTCGGCACAGCTCGGACGGCACGGGACGGCCTTGGCGAGGCTCGGGACGGCATGGGACAGCACGGGACGGCCTCGGCACAGCTCGGGACGGCACGAGACGCGCATGGGACGGCCTTGGTGAGGCTCGGACGGCACGGGACGCGCATGGGACGGCCTTGGTGAGGCTCGGACGGCACGGGACGCGCATGGGACATCATGGGACGCACATGGGACACCTTATGGGGATCATCAAGGGACGTTGCACGGGACATTCTTTCCCACGAAGGGCATTTACATGGGACATCTTAGGAGTCGAGAGCCGGCACATGGGACAACGTAGTTCACACGCACGGAACACTTTACTTTCGTTTGGAACGTCGTGGGATCTTTATGTCCCCATTAGCACCGAACCTTTAACATGCTAGGAAGCTATGTTCGATCTTCTCGAAGTGTCGATGGAACTTCGATGGATACACATCCGATCCGATGTTATGATGATGTACTTTCTCCGAGATCGATGTTGGGGCCGTATTCCGATGTCATGATGATGTACTTTCTCCGAGATCGATGGGACGGCCTTGGTAAGGCATGGTTCGGCCTTGGTAAGGCATGGGTCGGCCTTGCTAAGGCATGGGACGCGCATGGGATGGCCTTCGTAAGGCATGGGACG
>NW_028238486.1:82500-85000 GCF_041429995.1 Eschscholzia californica | reverse complement strand
TGTGAACTACGTTGTCCCATGTGCCGGCTCTCGACTCCTAAGATGTCCCATGTAAATGCCCTTCGTGGGAAAGAATGTCCCGTGCAACGTCCCTTGATGATCCCCATAAGGTGTCCCATGTGCGTCCCATGATGTCCCATGCGCGTCCCGTGCCGTCCGAGCCTCACCAAGGCCGTCCCATGCGCGTCCCGTGCCGTCCGAGCCTCACCAAGGCCGTCCCATGCGCGTCTCGTGCCGTCCCGAGCTGTGCCGAGGCCGTCCCGTGCTGTCCCATGCCGTCCCGAGCCTCGCCAAGGCCGTCCCGTGCCGTCCGAGCTGTGCCGAGGCCGTCCCGTGCCGTCCCGTGCTGTCCCATGCCGTCCCGAGCCTCGCCAAGGCCGTCCCATGCGCGTCCCGTGCCGTCCGAGCTGTGCCGAGGCCGTCCCGTGCTGTCCCATGCCGTCCCGAGCCTCGCCAAGGCCGTCCCATGCGCGTCCCGTGCCGTCCGAGCCTCACAAAGGCCGTCCCAGGCCGTCCCGTGCCGTCCCATGCGCGTCCCGTGCCGTCCGAGCCTCACCAGGGCCGTGACATGCCGTCCCGAGCCTGACCAAGGCCGTCCCGAGCCTCACCAAGGCCGTCCCATGCGCGTCCCGAGCTGTCCCATGCCGTCCCGAGCCTTAGCAAGGCCGTCCCATTCGCGTCCCGTGCTGTCCCATGCCGTCCCGAGCCTTAGCAAGGCCGTCCCATTCGCGTCCCGTGCCGTCCCATGCGCGTCCCGTGCTGTCCCGTGCCGTCCCGAGCCTGACCAATGCTGTCCCGTGCGCGTCCCATTCTTTTGGCTCGGCTGGCCCGTGCATTCTATGGGGTCGTGGGACATTTCGAAATCCACCCGGGCCATTTCGACTCTCTCTTCATTAATACTATTGAGGTATTATTTATGAATTATTGGAGAAAAGAAACGGAAGAAAATATTTTTTTTTCTATTTTTTATGAATTTTCCGGTGTTTATTCACTTAAAAATTCATAGAAAAATAAATATTTATCGGAATCGCTATTATAATATATCAAAAAAATCCTTGCGAAAAGACCTTTCCAACGAGTATAAGTTTGCTGGATTCCGACGAGTAACGAAGGAGTAAAGGCCCAGTATGCTTGGTTAAAAAATTGATGTTTCCTTGTGAAAATATGAAAAACAATAACTTTGCACTATAAGGGGGAGGGTTGAGCTCCTTCCCCAGAGCGTGCACAGCACTTGTGCTGGCACGTTCCCTAGTGCTCGCCAAGCACCATAGGGCATCCAAAGGGCAAAGCTCGGCCTACTACATGATGGGAAGCTTCTAATATGTCGGAATACGAAGAGATTTCGTGCGACCCGAAGCTCGGCTCGGGCGTCCCGGCCTGTGCCGAGCTGTGCCGAGCGCGTCCCAGGCCGTCCCGAGCCAAGTCTCGGGCGTCCCAGGCCGTCCCGAGCCAAGTCTCGGGCGTCCCAGGCCGGCCCGAGCAAAGTCTCGGACGTCCCAGGCCGTCCCGAGCTGTGTCGAGGCCGTCCCAGGGCGTCCCGAGCTGGAGCGAGGGCGTCCCAGGCCGTCCCGAGCCAAGTCTCGGGCGTCCCAGGCCGTCCCGAGCAAAGTCTCGGACGTCCCAGGCCGTCCCGAGCAAAGTCTCGGGCGTCCCAGGCCGTCCCGAGCTGTGCCGAGGCCGTCCCAGGCCGTCCCGAGCTGTGGCAAGGGCGTCCCAGGCCGTCCCGAGCAAAGTCTCGGGCGTCCCATGCCGTCCCGAGCTGTGGCAAGGGCGTCCCAGGCCGTCCCGAGCTGTGCCGAGGCCGTCCCGAGCCTAGTCTCGGGCGTCCCAGGCCGTCCCGAGCTATGGCGAGGGCGTCCCAGGCCGTCCCGAGCCAAGTCTCGGGCGTACCTGGCCGTCCCGAGCTGTTGCGAGGGCGTCCCATGCCGTCCCGGGATGTCCCATGCGCGTCCCGTGCCGGCCCGAGCAACAGCTCGGGCGTCCCGTGCCTCGGCCCTTCCAAGTGGTGCTTCGTCGGACATCTCGATATCCACTCGAGCATTTTCGACCATTCTCCATATGTGGGTGTGTGGGTATTTATCAGGAATATTGGAGAAAGAATCGGGAAAAAAATATTTTTTTTCTATTTTTTTTGAATTTTTAATTGTTTATTCACTTAAAAATTCATAAAAAAATAAATATTTATCGGAATCGCTATTATTATATATCAAAAGAATCCTTGTGAAAAGACCTTTCCAACGAATGCAAGTTTGTTGGATTTGGACGAGTAACGAAGGAGCAAAGGCCGAGTATGCTTGGTTAAAAATTTGATGTTTCCTTGTGAAAATAGGGAAAACAATAACTTTGCACTATATAGGGGAGGGGTGAGCTCCCTCCCCAGGCCGTGCACAGCCCTTGGGCTGGCAGGTGCCTTGGCCCTTGGGATGCAACATAAGGCATCCCAAGGGCAAAGCTCGGCACGGGGGTGGATGGGAAGCTTCCAAGAGTTGCCCAACTCATC
>NW_028238486.1:50000-52500 GCF_041429995.1 Eschscholzia californica | reverse complement strand
GAGCCTCGCCAAGGCCGTCCCGTGCCGTCCGAGCCTCGCCAAGGCCGTCCCGTGCCGTCCGAGCTGTGCCGAGGCCGTCCCGTGCTGTCCCATGCCGTCCCGAGCCTCGCCAAGCCCGTCCCGTGCCGTCCGAGCTGTGCCGAGGCCGTCCCGTGCCGTCCCGTGCTGTCCCATGCCGTCCCGAGCCTCGCCAAGGCCGTCCCATGCGCGTCCCGTGCCGTCCGAGCTGTGCCGAGGCCGTCCCGTGCTGTCCCATGCCGTCCCGAGCCTCGCCAAGGCCGTCCCATGCGCGTCCCGTGCCGTCCGAGCTGTGCCGAGGCCGTCCCGTGCTGTCCCATGCCGTCCCGAGCCTCGCCAAGGCCGTCCCATGCGCGTCCCGTGCCGTCCGAGCCTCACAAAGGCCGTCCCAGGCCGTCCCGTGCCGTCCCATGCGCGTCCCGTGCCGTCCGAGCCTCACCAGGGCCGTGACATGCCGTCCCGAGCCTTACCAAGGCCGTCCCGTGCCTGACCAAGGCCGTCCCGTGCCTCACCAAGGCCGTCCCTTGCGCGTCCCGTGCCGTCCCGAGCCTCACCAAGGCCGTCCCATGCGCGTCCCGTGCTGTCCCATGCGCGTCCCGAGCTGTCCCATGCCGTCCCGAGCCTTAGCAAGGCCGTCCCATTCGCGTCCCGTGCTGTCCCATGCGCGTCCCGTGCTGTCCCGTGCCGTCCCGAGCCTGACCAATGCTGTCCCGTGCGCGTCCCATTCTTTTGGCTCGGCTGGCCCGTGCATTCTATGGGGTCGTGGGACATTTCGAAATCCACCCGGACCATTTCGACTCTCTCTTCATTAATACTATTGAGGTATTATTTATGAATTATTGGAGAAAAGAAACGGAAGAAAATATTTTTTTTTCTATTTTTTATGAATTTTCCGGTGTTTATTCACTTAAAAATTCATAGAAAAATAAATATTTATCGGAATCGCTATTATAATATATCAAAAAAATCCTTGCGAAAAGACCTTTCCAACGAGTATAAGTTTGCTGGATTCCGACGAGTAACGAAGGAGTAAAGACCCAGTATGCTTGGTTAAAAAATTGATGTTTCCTTGTGAAAATAGGAAAAACAATAACTTTGCACTATAAGGGGGAGGGTTGAGCTCCTTCCCCAGAGCGTGCACAGCACTTGTGCTGGCACGTTCCCTAGTGCTCGCCAAGCACCATAGGGCATCCAAAGGGCAAAGCTCGGCCTACTACATGATGGGAAGCTTCTAATATGTCGGAATACGAAGAGATTTCGTGCGACCCGAAGCTCGGCTCGGGCGTCCCGGCCTGTCCCGAGCTGTGCCGAGCGCGTCCCAGGCCGTCCCGAGCCAAGTCTCGGGCGTCCCAGGCCGTCCCGAGCCAAGTCTCGGACGTCCCAGGCCGTCCGGAGCTGTGTCGAGGCCGTCCCAGGGCGTCCCGAGCTGTAGCGAGGGCGTCCCAGGCCGTCCCGAGCCAAGTCTCGGGCGTCCCAGGCCGTCCCGAGCAAAGTCTCGGACGTCCCAGGCCGTCCCGAGCAAAGTCTCGGGCGTCCCATGCCGTCCCGAGCTGTGGCAAGGGCGTCCCAGGCCGTCCCGAGCAAAGTCTCGGGCGTCCCATGCCGTCCCGAGCTGTGGCAAGGGCGTCCAAGGCCGTCCCGAGCTGTGCCGAGGCCGTCCCGAGCCTAGTCTCGGGCGTCCCAGGCCGTCCCGAGCTATGGCGAGGGCGTCCCAGGCCGTCCCGAGCTATGGCGAGGGCGTCCCAGGCCGTCCCGAGCCAAGTCTCGGGCGTACCTGGCCGTCCCGAGCTGTAGCGAGGGCGTCCCGTGCCGTCCCGTGCTGTCCCATGCGCGTCCCGTGCCGGCCCGAGCAACAGCTCGGGCGTCCCGTGCCTCGGCCCTTCCAAGTGGTGCTTCGTCGGACATCTCGATATCCACTCGAGCATTTTCGACCATTCTCCATATGTGGGTGTGTGGGTATTTATCAGGAATATTGGAGAAAGAATCGGGAAAAAAATATTTTTTTTCTATTTTTTTTGAATTTTTAATTGTTTATTCACTTAAAAATTCATAAAAAAATAAATATTTATCGGAATCGCTATTATTATATATCAAAAGAATCCTTGTGAAAAGACCTTTCCAACGAATGCAAGTTTGTTGGATTTGGACGAGTAACGAAGGAGCAAAGGCCGAGTATGCTTGGTTAAAAATTTGATGTTTCCTTGTGAAAATAGGGAAAACAATAACTTTGCACTATATAGGGGAGGGGTGAGCTCCCTCCCCAGGCCGTGCACAGCCCTTGGGCTGGCAGGTGCCTTGGCCCTTGGGATGCAACATAATGCATCCCAAGGGCAAAGCTCGGCACGGGGGTGGATGGGAAGCTTCCAAGAGTTGCCCAACTCATCCCCGACGTGGGAAATCGAAGAGGCGGCTGGGGGGGCCCGGGGGGGCACCACGGGCAAAAAATCAAAAACTCCCCAGCCTATGCCGGACACTTGGGGAA
>NW_028238485.1:97500-101543 GCF_041429995.1 Eschscholzia californica | reverse complement strand
CGGTCGTCGTTCGGAAACCGTAGTGTCGGCGGGGGCTGGACCGAGGTCCCGCTCCCGTCCCTTCTTGCGCTCTGCGTCCGAGACATCTCGCGAGTCCCGCGATCCTGGGGAGGACAGCACGTTAGTGCCGTCTCTCGCAGGGGACGCGGGAAGCGCGGCGTCGGCCGACTCGCTCCGCATCGTGGCGGGCGAGGGGCAAATACGTGGGACTCAACTCGTTGCCTCCGCGGAAGGTATGCAGCACAGGAACCGTATATTGGCCCGGCACTCGAAGGTGTCGGGAGCCGACTGAACAGGGACGAGAGCCGAAGGTTCCCATGCGAACAGCAGGAAGCCCAACAGCACACTCGAACCAAACACCACTCACACGCCAACACGTCGTCGGACAGTCAACCGCCCGCGTCGCTCAAATGCGCTCCGCTCGCCCCGAAAGGCTGCAGAGGCGCAAGAGACCAACGCGGGACAGTCCCGGCCGACACGCTGTGCGTGAAAAATCCATCCAACTAGGTCGCGCCAAAGCTGCGCACGTCGCTTCTCGGGAGCTGCCCCTTCAGCTCCCACGACGTGCGCTTCGCCATCATGCTGCACCAAGGAAGCTTCCGAGGTGCAGCACTTTCGCATCTTTTGGGGCCGGCTAGGGACTCTTGTGCCTAATGAGCTTCCCCAGCAGCTCGGACACCTTCGGGGATGCTTCCCAAGTGTCCGGCATAGGATGGGGACTTTTCGATTTTTGGCCCGTGGTGCCCCCCGGGCCCCCCCAGCAGCTCGGACACCTTCGGGGATGCTTCCCCAAGTGTCCGGCATAGGCTGGGGAGTTTTTGATTTTTTGCCCGTGGTGCCCCCCCGGGCCCCCCCAGCCGCCTCTTCGATTTTCCACGTCGGGGATGAGTTGGGCAACTCTTGGAAGCTTCCCATCCACCCCCGTGCCGAGCTTTGCCCTTGGGATGCCTTATGTTGCATCCCAAGGGCCAAGGCACCTGCCAGCCCAAGGGCTGTGCACGGCCTGGGGAGGGAGCTCACCCCTCCCCTATATAGTGCAAAGTTATTGTTTTCCCTATTTTCACAAGGAAACATCAAATTTTTAACCAAGCATACTCGGCCTTTGCTCCTTCGTTACTCGTCCAAATCCAACAAACTTGCATTCGTTGGAAAGGTCTTTTCACAAGGATTCTTTTGATATATAATAATAGCGATTCCGATAAATATTTATTTTTTTATGAATTTTTAAGTGAATAAACAATTAAAAATTCAAAAAAAATAGAAAAAAAATATTTTTTTCCCGATTCTTTCTCCAATATTCCTGATAAATACCCACACACCCACATATGGAGAATGGTCGAAAATGCTCGAGTGGATATCGAGATGTCCGACGAAGCACCACTTGGAAGGGCCGAGGCACGGGACGCCCGAGCTGTTGCTCGGGCCGGCACGGGACGCGCATGGGACATCCCGGGACGGCATGGGACGCCCTCGCTACAGCTCGAGACGGCCAGGTACGCCCGAGACTTGGCTCGGGACGGCCTGGGACGCCCTCGCCATAGCTCGGGACGGCCTGGGACGCCCGAGACTAGGCTCGGGACGGCCTCGGCACAGCACGGGACGGCCTGGGACGCCCTTGCCACAGCTCGGGACGGCATGGGACGCCCGAGACTTTGCTCGGGACGGCCTGGGACGCCCTTGCCACAGCTCGGGACGGCCTGGGACGGCCTCGGCACAGCTCGGGACGGCCTGGGACGCCCGAGACTTTGCTCGGGACGGCCTGGGACGTCCGAGACTTTGCTCGGGACGGCCTGGGACGCCCGAGACTTGGCTCGGGACGGCCTGGGACGCCCTCGCTCCAGCTCGGGACGCCCTGGGACGGCCTCGACACAGCTCGGGACGGCCTGGGACGTCCGAGACTTTGCTCGGGCCGGCCTGGGACGCCCGAGACTTGGCTCGGGACGGCCTGGGACGCGCTCGGCACAGCTCGGCACAGGCCGGGACGCCCGAGCCGAGCTTCGGGTCGCACGAAATCTCTTCGTATTCCGACATATTAGAAGCTTCCCATCATGTAGTAGGCCGAGCTTTGCCCTTTGGATGCCCTATGGTGCTTGGCGAGCACTAGGGAACGTGCCAGCACAAGTGCTGTGCACGCTCTGGGGAAGGAGCTCAACCCTCCCCCTTATAGTGCAAAGTTATTGTTTTTCCTATTTTCACAAGGAAACATCAATTTTTTAACCAAGCATACTGGGCCTTTACTCCTTCGTTACTCGTCGGAATCCAGCAAACTTATACTCGTTGGAAAGGTCTTTTCGCAAGGATTTTTTTGATATATTATAATAGCGATTCCGATAAATATTTATTTTTCTATGAATTTTTAAGTGAATAAACACCGGAAAATTCATAAAAAATAGAAAAAAAAATATTTTCTTCCGTTTCTTTTCTCCAATAATTCATAAATAATACCTCAATAGTATTAATGAAGAGAGAGTCGAAATGGCCCGGGTGGATTTCGAAATGTCCCACGACCCCATAGAATGCACGGGCCAGCCGAGCCAAAAGAATGGGACGCGCACGGGACAGCATTGGTCAGGCTCGGGACGGCACGGGACAGCACGGGACGCGCATGGGACGGCACGGGACGCGAATGGGACGGCCTTGCTAAGGCTCGGGACGGCATGGGACAGCACGGGACGCGAATGGGACGGCCTTGCTAAGGCTCGGGACGGCATGGGACAGCTCGGGACGCGCATGGGACGGCCTTGGTGAGGCTCGGGACGGCCTTGGTCAGGCTCGGGACGGCATGTCACGGCCCTGGTGAGGCTCGGACGGCACGGGACGCGCATGGGACGGCACGGGACGGCCTGGGACGGCCTTTGTGAGGCTCGGACGGCACGGGACGCGCATGGGACGGCCTTGGCGAGGCTCGGGACGGCATGGGACAGCACGGGACGGCCTCGGCACAGCTCGGACGGCACGGGACGCGCATGGGACGGCCTTGGCGAGGCTCGGGACGGCATGGGACAGCACGGGACGGCACGGGACGGCCTCGGCACAGCTCGGACGGCACGGGACGGCCTTGGCGAGGCTCGGGACGGCATGGGACAGCACGGGACGGCACGGGACGGCCTCGGCACAGCTCGGACGGCACGGGACGGCCTTGGCGAGGCTCGGGACGGCATGGGACAGCACGGGACGGCACGGGACGGCCTCGGCACAGCTCGGACGGCACGGGACGGCCTTGGCGAGGCTCGGGACGGCATGGGACAGCACGGGACGGCCTCGGCACAGCTCGGGACGGCACGAGACGCGCATGGGACGGCCTTGGTGAGGCTCGGACGGCACGGGACGCGCATGGGACGGCCTTGGTGAGGCTCGGACGGCACGGGACGCGCATGGGACATCATGGGACGCACATGGGACACCTTATGGGGATCATCAAGGGACGTTGCACGGGACATTCTTTCCCACGAAGGGCATTTACATGGGACATCTTAGGAGTCGAGAGCCGGCACATGGGACAACGTAGTTCACACGCACGGAACACTTTACTTTCGTTTGGAACGTCGTGGGATCTTTATGTCCCCATTAGCACCGAACCTTTAACATGCTAGGAAGCTATGTTCGATCTTCTCGAAGTGTCGATGGAACTTCGATGGATACACATCCGATCCGATGTTATGATGATGTACTTTCTCCGAGATCGATGTTGGGGCCGTATTCCGATGTCATGATGATGTACTTTCTCCGAGATCGATGGGACGGCCTTGGTAAGGCATGGTTCGGCCTTGGTAAGGCATGGGTCGGCCTTGCTAAGGCATGGGACGCGCATGGGATGGCCTTCGTAAGGCATGGGACGGTCTTGTAAGGCACGGGACGCGCATGGGACGGCCTTGTAAGGCATGGGACGACCTTCGTAAGGCGTGGGTCGGCCTTGTAAGGCTCGGGACGCCATGGGACGGCACGGGACAGCACGGGACGCGCAAGGGACGGCCTTGGTATGCCTCGGGACGGCCTTGGTAAGGCTCGGGACGGCCTTGGTATGCCTCGGGACGCCATGGGAC
>NW_028238485.1:75000-90000 GCF_041429995.1 Eschscholzia californica | reverse complement strand
CCCCCCAGCAGCTCGGACACCTTCGGGGATGCTTCCCCAAGTGTCCGGCATAGGCTGGGGAGTTTTTGATTTTTTGCCCGTGGTGCCCCCCCGGGCCCCCCCAGCCGCCTCTTCGATTTTCCACGTCGGGGATGAGTTGGGCAACTCTTGGAAGCTTCCCATCCACCCCCGTGCCGAGCTTTGCCCTTGGGATGCCTTATGTTGCATCCCAAGGGCCAAGGCACCTGCCAGCCCAAGGGCTGTGCACGGCCTGGGGAGGGAGCTCACCCCTCCCCTATATAGTGCAAAGTTATTGTTTTCCCTATTTTCACAAGGAAACATCAAATTTTTAACCAAGCATACTCGGCCTTTGCTCCTTCGTTACTCGTCCAAATCCAACAAACTTGCATTCGTTGGAAAGGTCTTTTCACAAGGATTCTTTTGATATATAATAATAGCGATTCCGATAAATATTTATTTTTTTATGAATTTTTAAGTGAATAAACAATTAAAAATTCAAAAAAAATAGAAAAAAAATATTTTTTTCCCGATTCTTTCTCCAATATTCCTGATAAATACCCACACACCCACATATGGAGAATGGTCGAAAATGCTCGAGTGGATATCGAGATGTCCGACGAAGCACCACTTGGAAGGGCCGAGGCACGGGACGCCCGAGCTGTTGCTCGGGCCGGCACGGGACGCGCATGGGACATCCCGGGACGGCATGGGACGCCCTCGCTACAGCTCGAGACGGCCAGGTACGCCCGAGACTTGGCTCGGGACGGCCTGGGACGCCCTCGCCATAGCTCGGGACGGCCTGGGACGCCCGAGACTAGGCTCGGGACGGCCTCGGCACAGCACGGGACGGCCTGGGACGCCCTTGCCACAGCTCGGGACGGCATGGGACGCCCGAGACTTTGCTCGGGACGGCCTGGGACGCCCTTGCCACAGCTCGGGACGGCCTGGGACGGCCTCGGCACAGCTCGGGACGGCCTGGGACGCCCGAGACTTTGCTCGGGACGGCCTGGGACGTCCGAGACTTTGCTCGGGACGGCCTGGGACGCCCGAGACTTGGCTCGGGACGGCCTGGGACGCCCTCGCTCCAGCTCGGGACGCCCTGGGACGGCCTCGACACAGCTCGGGACGGCCTGGGACGTCCGAGACTTTGCTCGGGCCGGCCTGGTGTCACGTGCATATTGTTGAGCATGCATATGACGTGACGAGTGCTAGGAGCACGTACGAGCATATAGGCCGTAGGGCCGAATACGAGGTCGAGATAGGGCAAGAGTGCCAAGCAAGCTTCCTTAGGCCATGCACGGGACGCCCGTGGCATTCAAGACTTTGTCAAGGATACGAAGGGTCATTTGGACGAGAGTATGCCTGGTTAAAAGGATTGATGTTTCCTTGTGGAAATAGGCAAAACAAGAAGTTTGCACCTGAGGAGGGGGTGGTCTCCCTTCCTCATATGCATCCAGCATATGTCAAGACCTCGTGGATGGGAGCTCGCCCATCCTTAGCATGGTATGCACGAAAGTGAGCATCCTCGTGGCGCAACCCATGAGGCCGGCCTAGCGTATGCGAGAGAAGCATATTGCACGGGTTCCCTTGTCATAGGAAATGGCTCGGGACAGTACCTGGAGATAGGTTACTGCGGGTTCCTTTGGAAAAGGTGTTGCATGTTCTCATGCCATGGCGAGGCGTGCGTCGTGCTAGCATATTCCATAAGGAGGATTGAGCTATTCAAGGGGCCAAGCCTTGATGTGCTATGTTGGGCATGTGGTAGCTTATTAAAGATGGATGCTCCTATGCCCAATGTCCGGATGGTAAGCCGAGATGATAAGGTGCCGGATGCTTGAGACTAGATGGCAAGATCCGCATATGCGGCTTGGTGTGCTCCGCACATATGTTGGTATCCTTTATAGTGGGCGAGAGTCTATGACTCAAGGAAGCGTTATACGGGACGGCTCGAGCTATGCTCGTAGGTTGGGACACGTTGGTGTCATGCCGCATTATTGGTTGGGAACCAAGATGACTTGATAGTCGAGATGCTCCGAATATGTTCGGGAAGGCTGGCTATGCGTTAGGAGGGAATGCATAGCGCCGCACGGTACGTTAGGATTTGATATTCCGCACTATCGACCCGTGTCTTTGAGCATAATATGCCGGGTCGACCTAACGTGATAAAAAGGCCGTGACAATTGGTATCAGAGCCTAGATGAGAGGCTAAAGAGATATATTACCCTCTGATACCTATTTGACAATTGGTATCAGAGCTTGATTGGTCAAGCTTAAGAGTATGGAGCTCTGATCCTAGAGGAGAAATGGATGTCAGAGCCTGAGCTGCAGGATGGAGATGCACGAGCGAAGATGTATTGCATCCTGATAACCATTTAACAGTTGGTATAATAGCCTAGTGGATAGGCCAACGTGTATATTGCTCTGGTCCTTGTGATAGATGGATCAAGAGCTCGATAGCTTACAAGATGTGTTCCAAGAGCCTAGTTATAGTGGCAAATGGATGTGTTTTGGGGGCTTGAGGTGACAAGCACGAAGATATGCCTAAGAACATGTGGTATGTTTGGAAGCATACTTCCAGAGCCTGGAGGGCAGGTTCAAAGAGATGGTATCTATGCTCGAAGAGTGTGACGAAGAGCTTAGTGATTCTCCCACTATGGTATGTGGTATACTGGAGTGTGTATGAAGAGCTGCGTTGAGAGCATGATTCCAAGAGATGGCTTTCAGAGTGAGATGCATTCAAGATGGTATGGTCTCTGAAGCTATGATGCAAGAGAGGGGACCTTTGTCAAGGGATGCATGGTGCATAGAGCGACGAGAGTTCCGACGGAAGGAATAGGCCGTGCGCACGGATGCTACGGTGGTAGCTATACTTGGGTCTATGTTCCTTTGAGGTGAAGGACATATGCGAGATATGAGATGGAACCGTATTGGCACAAGAAGTCATGTGCAAGCTGTAAGAGTTCAGTGTGACTTGGTTGGCAAGAAGGTACCATATATACTTGAGTCCTTTAGAGGTAAGGACAAGTGTAGAGAATGGGATGGACAAAGAATGGCACGGTGAGTCGTGTGCGAGCTTAGTGCAGTAATGCTCAGTACGATTTGGTGCGCATTGTAGGGTTTTATACCCTTCTACTAGTGTTTATAGCGGAAATATGACATCTAATGTCTACACTAGTATTCCCAGGATCACATGCAAAACTAGTAATTAATCTAATGGAGATAGTGGATTACCTTAATCGCTTTTCCCTCAAACTAGTTGAATTGATTGAAGAAGACCAAGAGCTTCAAGTGTAGCTCCTCTACTTGGGACACGAGCAATCAATTTGATCTCCCACCTTGTTGTATAGCTAGCACACCAATGGTGGTTGGATAATAAGAAGACCTTCTTCTTGCTTGACTAGATAGATAGTTAATGGGAATTAGCTCACTTTCTCCTCTCTACTTGATGTGGTAGAGTAAGAAAGCTTAGAGAGAAATTCCACACCTTATTCTCTGCCCTAAGAGTGTTTATATAGAACCCTAATAAGAATCCACCTCCTTTTAGGTTTCCTAAAACACCCTTTAGAATAAGATTTAGGGAAATAGTCGAAAATAGCAACTATTGGTATTTTCTCAATTCCCTAAGGAGATGACGTCCAAACCCAGCCAAAATTGGCAGATTTAATGTTCATAACATAAGGAAACGTCCCTCCAAAAATCAGCCCAATCCGAGCCCTAAAAGTGCCCGAATCGGCCTAGGCCCAAAAACCCTGCTTTTGGCCTTTTTGTACTATCTTTGCCTAATTCCTTTTTAGGCCTATGAGATATGTTTATGGGACACTCCCATGATTATATCTCACTCCCACTAGTCATATCCTAGATCAATTTGTCACTCTTATGTGTAACCCGTTGTAGGATCCGATCGAAGTTAGCCGCGAATTACTTCGTAATTCGACGATCGTAGTTGGTCTCTAGCTACAACTCTACGATCCCTAAATCAATCGGACTTGATGATCTTCCACATCAATTGTCCTATCCGACAAATTGTTCGCATTGTCACCTTGGTCGAAGGACATCTCCTTCAACTCCTTCAGACTCCCACTTGGACTTAGAACAAGTGCAATGCCTCGATTCCCGTGTCAATTTAGTATCCCATCTGATACGTCACGTCATTCAGACTTTCTTGATATCCGAGTACAACTGTAAAAGACAAACGATTAACTTTTAATCCGTTTGAGCGCGGCCACGCATTTTCAGTTGCTACTCATCAAGTGGCCTTGAGACACTTTGTACCTAATGTGATTAGGGTGACACAATCCATTCTTGCGCTCCCACTTAACTTCATGTCTATCCTGTCCTTCCCAGTGTCCGCCTTTATAACCTCCTTTTACGGCGCGGCGTTTAACGGAACCAAAGTCGGGCATTCCTTACATAAGATGAGTGGAGCACTCATGTTTTGAGGAATCTCTCCAATTGTCTTTATGAGAAGTATTGACGTTCATCACGAGTGATGTACTTCTCATTTGAGGGTTATCCAGTGTATAAACCTTTTACACACTCACGTAGTCGAATAGAATATACTATTCCTATAGCCCATGAAACTGCGCTATCCCATCGACTCCCGTGCTAGTCTTCGTGAGTCATTGTTGTCCATGCAATGACCTGGACCAGGGATTCGATAATAAATATTCCAAGTTCACTTAATAGGGTTTCATTCATCAGATCACGTATCTGACAAACCTATTCGGAATGTTTTATCATCAATGGACTGTCGTTTAAATACTAAACCAAATTTAGACGACTTGTGAAATAACTCTATTATTTCTGATAACGAGAGTTGTAAATCTGAGCCTCTTCCGTAAAACTCTTTTTACCCACTCAGTTTTACTCGTCGAGGTTTAAAATTATACCTCATGCCTTAGACTGTGTATGAATCTCATACTATGTCTTAGGTGACAGTTCAGTTTGACTACCGTGGTAGTCGGTTTTAAACTTTGCTAATTATCAATTAATTTGAAGACGGTTATCTTCAACCTTGATAATTTCTAATAACTTTTACTAGAGTTAAGGCTTTTAATTCTTTATGTAGTATTTGCAACAGTTCCCGGCTTAAACACTTTTAGCCTACTTTCCTTCCATGTCTGAAAGTTTGCTACGATGACATGTTCAATTTTGTACTACTTCATCCTTTAGCCTTCTAGGATGTACTAAGTAGTGTTTCGGTTTTCCAATCCGAATTCGGATGTTTAAATGCTAATCATGTCCAACATGATTGACTTTATGTTTTCGAACATAAATGTCTCTCTCATGCGTGCTAGCTCATCGGTGTCTTTTCAGACTCCGATTTTTGCAACGCCCTCTGTCATGAGTTTTTGGGTCGAAATTCTTTTAGACTTTCGGAGTCTTAGATTTTCTGTTTCGGATCTCAAGCATCTCAGCGTACTGAGTCTCTCTAATCCTATCATCCTTTTGATCTATGCTTATAGATCTTCAGATGCCCAAAATGGCATTTTATCCTTTTGTGTGTGGTCCTTTATTGAGTCAGTTCGTTACTGTTATACAACACCTTATGTCGTACTCAATCTTTTGTATGTACTCTGCATACGGACCCGGAAGGTTTGTTTACTCCCACTTACCTTCTTGAAATTTCGTGATTCAAGATTTTCTTCATTCCTCAGGAATCAAACTTCTTTGATTGCCTTTTGAATCGAAGATTCTAACTCTTGCGTGCTTTTAATCCGTCGATAGATTTCTTAAGCATGCTTGTGGACATAACTTGATTGGAAGAATCTTTATTCTTCTTGTCTCGTTTCGGGAAACATGAATGTTTCCATCCTTCTCAGTTTTCTATTTTGGAAAACCAATTTAGGTCTTCTGTTGACTTAAATTATCAAGCTTCATGTCTTGACGAGATATGGATTCCACGATGATTTTGGCTTCTAGCCAAAATCTAGAGTCAGTTTCCGTTTCTGCGCAGGTCTTTTATCTCTTCAGAAATAACCTTTATTTTCTGAGTCTTTAAGATTTTATTTTGACCTTTCAGGGCTTTTGAACAACAATTTGGAGTTATCTCAACTACTTTGAGATATTCCTTTAGAGACACTTTCACTCGCTTTGAGAGTTCTCCTGCGAATGACATTCGCTTTTGTGCGGTGGGTTTACAAGATCATATCTTTAACCTTTCCTTTTCCAAGGAGTCGCAGTTTGTTGCTCTTGGTCGAATTTAATCGTTTTGTACAAGTTTCATGATTGTTCTTCATGAAACTCCATGATTTTTCTCATGATCGAATTAAATCGACTTGTACTTTTCTCCCACTTATTCTTGTAATAATTAGTGCTAATTATTAGAAGAATACTATCATGAGCAACAAACACTTTGTTCTCTTGATTGGTTATGGAAGAAGCCCAAATTTCTTTCAAAAAGAAATTGCGTCAGACTTTAGCTAATTTTGTAATGCTTTTACAAGCTTAGCTGTTAGACGGTCTTTGGTAAGTGTGAAAATAGTCGTTTATAAAATATGTCCCAAAATATTCGGAAGACTGGCTTAAACCCATCTTTGATCGAATTATGCATAGCAATGTTCGATTACTCCCACTGAATCCACCATCCCTCAGATGTGTTCCATGGAGCGAGTTGGGAAACGTTTTCTCAACTCCTTTGATGGTTATTTAGTATTTGACTCAAGTTTTTATCACTCCAATCTAATCGTATGACTTAAACTCTCTTGTCAAAATGATTCTTTTACTTCGGTTTGTACTTTGTTTGAACCTTTCAAACATTCCGACTTATACTTTATGATTTGTACGTTTCCATGAAGTTGTCAGAGTACGTATTTGAAGTTTCTCTCGTTAGCTTCTGCAAGTAAACTTATAGGTCTGCATAACACTGTATGAGTCCTGATAGATTACCAGTCTCTATGCCTTTTGAAAAGGGTGACTTTGTCAATTCAGTCCTTAAGACCTAATTGACAATGCTGAAGTTTAATGAGTTTGAATCTCTTGATTTTAGCCATTATCAATGTTAACCTTCAGTTAATTTTACCACTGGTTTAAAACATCATATGTTTCTAGAAGAACAAAATAATCACTATTAAGTTCTAAGCTAGATCAGTGTCTAAAAGAAGACTTTGATCCCTTTCAGCATCCCTAGCATTACTGCTTCTGCTCCCTCTTGGATCGTTACTTCTTTTAGTCAAGTATGTAATTCCCTTAAGCTCCCACTGAGCCGCTCATCTGGTCTTAAATACCTGATGAAGGAATTTTACGATACTTGTTTTTAACTTTGTTAGCAAGGATACGGAACCGGAATTCATAATTCCATTCCTTTTGTCCTCCATGTGCTAAAGGTAGTTTCCTTTTAAATGGTATAGCCATTGTTTTAGAAACATTCACAGTAATGAGGAATACTCTTGATCATGTACTCGGCAACTGCTTTTCTTTGATCAAATGTTTGTCTCACTTGAGTGATCCTTTTGCCCTTTTGAATCTCAAGATCTCTTTCTTAGATTCTTTGTACCAAATCTCAAGAACCTTTCTTAGACTGGATATTCCCGTATGTTCTGCTCAGTTTGTTTGTAACAACCTGAGTGACTCATCTAAGGTCTTTATCAATCTTTGTTCAATCGATATTGAATTGGGTGATAGATGTATTCTGTTGTCTTCCCTTAGGATGACTTTCAGATTGCCTTGGAGGTCTCGTACCTCTCCATTTATGACTTCTGTAGGAATTTCTTCCTTAGTTTGTCTTAATGGTTATGCTAGCATTCATTACTCTTCCAAAGAGAATTTTATACGATTGCTTGCAAATGGCTTTTGACCTTCTCTTGTATGAGTCAACATTGGGATTGGGTATTCTAGTGACCTTCCTTTTGAATCTGAGAACTATTCTCGGATTCATTCTTCCATTCTAGGAAATGGATCAGCACCTCCCTTAGGTGTGATTCAATGTTGAAATCGTTTGTGTCATCTTAAAACTACATAAAGAAATGGCAAAGTTTTAAAACTCGTTATCGTTTTTGAAAAACTTAGTTTTCCCACATTATTCAATAAAAATCGTCCCCGATTGAATAAGTGATTCCAAGACCCCAGTTCTTCGGAGTAAAGCGGACGAAGGCCCTACCCTTTGACTCCGTCGTTCCGGGTGAGTGAACTACTTCACTGATCATACCTTATGACTCTTGGTTGATAGATTTCATTAATGAATGACTAATCTATCCTTTTGCCTCGAGTATCCAAGACTCTCTTGCTGATCTCGTTGAGTAGAACCATTTAGACGTGTAGGCCTCTTCTATAGACCTACCCGCATTGTCCCAAGGTAGAGGAGGTACTCTGCGAAGGCCGACCCACCTTCCTCGAACAAGGGCGCAACGAGTGTCTTAATCTGGATAGGCGATTACTCAAGATTACGTTTTGGGGACTTTTACGCTAGTCTGGCGTTTGTTATAGTGAACTATTTAGCCTAACTAACATCCACGACATAAAGCGTAAATAAGTAAGTAAATGCGCGCGAGAAAGTAAATCAAGCAGACATGGATCCTAGTATGGCCCCTAACCTAGAAGATCTAATCTCCTTTGGTTTTCTTCTTGTTTCGCCTTTTGGTTCATCTTAGATCGCCATCTTTGAACCTCCATTGATTTCTCCCACTCGCCTTTGGATTTCATCCTCGAGTTTCTTCAATGGACTCATAGACCCTAAACTCTAATTACAAGACTCTAACGATTCGCAGATCGTATAAACTTGAAATTAAAATTAATTACAAAGCATGCACCCATCCGTGCTTAAAACAAGAATAAAGAAATAAATCTATGGCCATACTAGTTTCCCGCATTCACATCACATGCAATCATATAATATATCAAGGCTAAGAATTATATATGCATGATTATCTTGGGAGATACTTTTGTTGACATCACATGTCACATTACGGACCTTAAGTCTAAATTCGAAGAATTCAACTAGTGGTGCGTTCCGGTTTTATCTTTTATGATTTCTAAAATCATCTTTAAGAAAAACTCCGTTTCGGGTTTTGAAAGCCCGGGTCAATTTCGGAAAAACATTGGTTCGATTCTTAATGATTTCATAAATCAATTTAAAGAGAAATCCGTTTTGGCCTTCTGGATGGCCCGGATTGATTTTGGAATTATTTGGTTGGAATCGGAAGAAATTTTGGCAAAAACTCCCACTCGAATGATGGTTCCTTTTTGTGGTCCGAAAAGCCTCGAAAAAGCCCGGGACAAGTCCTAGACAAGTCCCGGCCCAAGCCCAGAAAAGGGCTCGGACAAGGTCCGGACATAGCACGGCCCATAGGCCGGCATGTCCTGGCCGAAACCTATCAAGGCCTGGTCTCGTCCTGGCCGGAGCCAGGACGCTAGTCCATGTACCAGACGCGTCCTAGACGTGTCTGGTGCTGGACCGGACCAGCACTAGGTGTCTCGGACTAGTCCGAGACACCCAGAACCTCCCAGACGCGTCTCCAAGACGCGTCTGGTCGAGTGCTCTGGACGCGTCCTAGACGCGTCCAGGAAGCTCCCTCCGCAGCTGCTGGTCGCGTCTCCAAGACGCGTCCCAACAGCTGCTCTGGACGCGTCTTCAAGACGCGTCCAGAAGCTTCTGTCGCAGCTGCTGGTCGCGTCCTAGACGCGTCTCAGCAGCTGCTCTGGATGCGTCCAGAGGACGCATCCAGGAGCTCCCGGTCCGGCCAGGAAGCTTCCTGGCCGGACACTAGGGTTTTCCAAAACCCTAGTTTCCAAAAATTTTTTTTTTTTTTCTTTTGCAACTCTAAGTTGCTATTTTCCAAATTTAAAACTTTTCTTAAAATTTTGAAATCTTTTAGAACACTTCTAAAATTTTTACAAAACTTGTAGAAACTTTTAAAATTTCCAAATTTTGTTTTGAGAGTTTCCCAAAACTCAAAACACTTCTTTTTAGAACACTTCTAAAATTCCAAAAATCTTTGTTTTTCAAAAGTTTCCAAAACTTGAAAACAACTCTTAATCAAACCAATTTTGGATCAAAGTCTAGGTTTTTGAAAACTTTTTCAAAGAACAATTTTGAAATCTATTTGAAAAATTCTTGAATCCCATTCAAAATCAATCAATTTCTTATGTTTAAAACTCTTTTAAACATAACTATCAACTTAATCAAGCATGGATTAGTCCGAAATTCAATCTAATTGAGTTTTAAAACACTTTTAATCATCAATTTGATTCTTAATTTGAAATTCATTGAATCCCATTCAATATTATCAAATTGTGAGTTTAAATAGTTTTAAAACACTTTTAAAATATTTTTATAAACTCAATTTATCAAACTATCAATTATATCTAATATGAACTAGTTCGATTCTTAGCAAAAACTAGTTAATAGCAAGAGGCTCTGACGCCACTGTAGGGTTTTATACCCTTCTACTAGTGTTTATAGCGGAAATATGACATCTAATGTCTACACTAGTATTCCCAGGATCACATGCAAAACTAGTAATTAATCTAATGGAGATAGTGGATTACCTTAATCGCTTTTCCCTCAAACTAGTTGAATTGATTGAAGAAGACCAAGAGCTTCAAGTGTAGCTCCTCTACTTGGGACACGAGCAATCAATTTGATCTCCCACCTTGTTGTATAGCTAGCACACCAATGGTGGTTGGATAATAAGAAGACCTTCTTCTTGCTTGACTAGATAGATAGTTAATGGGAATTAGCTCACTTTCTCCTCTCTACTTGATGTGGTAGAGTAAGAAAGCTTAGAGAGAAATTCCACACCTTATTCTCTGCCCTAAGAGTGTTTATATAGAACCCTAATAAGAATCCACCTCCTTTTAGGTTTCCTAAAACACCCTTTAGAATAAGATTTAGGGAAATAGTCGAAAATAGCAACTATTGGTATTTTCTCAATTCCCTAAGGAGATGACGTCCAAACCCAGCCAAAATTGGCAGATTTAATGTTCATAACATAAGGAAACGTCCCTCCAAAAATCAGCCCAATCCGAGCCCTAAAAGTGCCCGAATCGGCCTAGGCCCAAAAACCCTGCTTTTGGCCTTTTTGTACTATCTTTGCCTAATTCCTTTTTAGGCCTATGAGATATGTTTATGGGACACTCCCATGATTATATCTCACTCCCACTAGTCATATCCTAGATCAATTTGTCACTCTTATGTGTAACCCGTTGTAGGATCCGATCGAAGTTAGCCGCGAATTACTTCGTAATTCGACGATCGTAGTTGGTCTCTAGCTACAACTCTACGATCCCTAAATCAATCGGACTTGATGATCTTCCACATCAATTGTCCTATCCGACAAATTGTTCGCATTGTCACCTTGGTCGAAGGACATCTCCTTCAACTCCTTCACGCATTGGGTACATCATGATATAGAGTCCTTGGAGTGGACAACAGGCTTGGTATGAAGTGTACCAAGATGGCAAGTAGAGTCAGGCTGAGAGCTTGTGGTAAGCTAGTCTGAGTAAGCTTGTTGGATTGGCATCCGAGAGTGGAGCTATGTTGATCCGAGTAATACTTGAGCGTTAGAGTAGGGTATGGCAACAAGGTGTTGAAGGATACTCTCTTATGCTTAAGCCGAAGGTAGCATCGAGTGACTTGTGATGTTGTGAGTTCAAGCTACTTACAGAAGACGGTGGTCAAAGAGTAAGATAGATGGACAGAGTACATCGTTGGGCAAGTTGGTGCTAGATCAAGTTGTGCTTATGTGGTATGGTGCACGATAGGGTTCGGCACGATGTGTTGTAAGCGCATTTGAGTTCCAAAGAGAACGGACTCACTTGAGATGAGACATGGATATGCTAACACAGTTGTGTGAGGTATGTCGCATGAGTGCTATAAGCCGAAACCAACATTGAAGCTTATGGACATATTGGTGTGAAGTCTAGATGACAGATTCACGAGACCAAGTACAGTACTGATGGTAGTTGGAACCGAGTTCAAGCCGTCAAGTAATATGAGGGTCGTTGTATCTGAAGTAGATCGGCCCATGTTTGAGTTATGCATTGGAGGTAAGTTGGAACCGAGTTCAAGCCTACAGTGTGCAATGAGTACGTGGTGACTGAGAAGAGATCAGCTCACGTTATGGGATTTCAGGATGGTGTGTCGTGGTGACATTAAGCATCGTTCAAGTCTGGAGATAGTTGGGACTAAGTTCATATCGTCAGATACATATGACAACGTCGAGTTTGCAGTTGAGTTGTAAGCCGTATGGTGCTGCATGAGATGTGTTGGAACTTATGCGGTGGTACGTTCGGATGTGTTCAAGAGGGACACGAGCCTACCAAGATGCTCGGGTTAAGGAGCATCGCCAAAGATTAAATGGCAAGTGTGTGTCTAGATGTAGTCAGAGAGGACGTTCCCAAGAGTATGCCAATGGTGGATGGTTTGGTACCATGTAGTTCTCGCGGAGAGAAAGATACCGTACTCGTTTAGTGGACATCGAAGGCAACACGACAATTTCCCGAGGAAGGGATGGCACGGATGATGCCGAGCGCACGAGGCGCAAGCGCGGAGGCGCACAAGCAGAGGCTTGTTTGAGATGTGCACAGAGGTGCAGGTGCAGAGGCACAATCGAGGCAAGGGTCGTCGAGAGAGGGGCGGCATTGCGAAGAGTTCAAGTGGTATACACTCAAGGGTACAAGTAGTGATGCTTAGGTACCAGAGTGCACTTGATGTTGAGAAGCCGGAGGGCGTAATGAGGGTCTCAATGAACAAGCAAACCAAGGAGTCAGAACGTGGAGTACATGGGTACGTTGGGTCTGATCCAGAGGTGAGTGACATTGAAGACGAGTTGCTTTGCGATGGCAACATTGCGAGCACATGGCAAGACGCAGTGGCGTCGAGATGCTAACTCGTGGTGAAGCCGAGGAGGTGAGGTACCTGAGTTCAAGGAGCGGCGGAGGCTGCATGAGAGAAGCGACATTGAGCATGGATGAATGGTAGAGAAGTCCATTATCCTAACGCATCGGAGGATGCATTGCAGAAGATTGAGTTAACCCGGAGGGGGAACCTGCGCGACGAGACTGCGTAGTTGAGTTCACACGGAGGTGTGGTATGCCGAAGACATGAAGGTGCAGTGGTAGCATCGGAGTTGAGGCAGAAGATTGAAGTGGTACTCCAAACTTAGTCGACGAGGACGTCGACATTACAAGTGGGGGAGTATGTCACGTGCATATTGTTGAGCATGCATATGACGTGACGAGTGCTAGGAGCACGTACGAGCATATAGGCCGTAGGGCCGAATACGAGGTCGAGATAGGGCAAGAGTGCCAAGCAAGCTTCCTTAGGCCATGCACGGGACGCCCGTGGCATTCAAGACTTTGTCAAGGATACGAAGGGTCATTTGGACGAGAGTATGCCTGGTTAAAAGGATTGATGTTTCCTTGTGGAAATAGGCAAAACAAGAAGTTTGCACCTGAGGAGGGGGTGGTCTCCCTTCCTCATATGCATCCAGCATATGTCAAGACCTCGTGGATGGGAGCTCGCCCATCCTTAGCATGGTATGCACGAAAGTGAGCATCCTCGTGGCGCAACCCATGAGGCCGGCCTAGCGTATGCGAGAGAAGCATATTGCACGGGTTCCCTTGTCATAGGAAATGGCTCGGGACAGTACCTGGAGATAGGTTACTGCGGGTTCCTTTGGAAAAGGTGTTGCATGTTCTCATGCCATGGCGAGGCGTGCGTCGTGCTAGCATATTCCATAAGGAGGATTGAGCTATTCAAGGGGCCAAGCCTTGATGTGCTATGTTGGGCATGTGGTAGCTTATTAAAGATGGATGCTCCTATGCCCAATGTCCGGATGGTAAGCCGAGATGATAAGGTGCCGGATGCTTGAGACTAGATGGCAAGATCCGCATATGCGGCTTGGTGTGCTCCGCACATATGTTGGTATCCTTTATAGTGGGCGAGAGTCTATGACTCAAGGAAGCGTTATACGGGACGGCTCGAGCTATGCTCGTAGGTTGGGACACGTTGGTGTCATGCCGCATTATTGGTTGGGAACCAAGATGACTTGATAGTCGAGATGCTCCGAATATGTTCGGGAAGGCTGGCTATGCGTTAGGAGGGAATGCATAGCGCCGCACGGTACGTTAGGATTTGATATTCCGCACTATCGACCCGTGTCTTTGAGCATAATATGCCGGGTCGACCTAACGTGATAAAAAGGCCGTGACACTGGGACGCCCGAGACTTGGCTCGGGACGGCCTGGGACGCGCTCGGCACAGCTCGGCACAGGCCGGGACGCCCGAGCCGAGCTTCGGGTCGCACGAAATCTCTTCGTATTCCGACATATTAGAAGCTTCCCATCATGTAGTAGGCCGAGCTTTGCCCTTTGGATGCCCTATGGTGCTTGGCGAGCACTAGGGAACGTGCCAGCACAAGTGCTGTGCACGCTCTGGGGAAGGAGCTCAACCCTCCCCCTTATAGTGCAAAGTTATTGTTTTTCCTATTTTCACAAGGAAACATCAATTTTTTAACCAAGCATACTGGGCCTTTACTCCTTCGTTACTCGTCGGAATCCAGCAAACTTATACTCGTTGGAAAGGTCTTTTCGCAAGGATTTTTTTGATATATTATAATAGCGATTCCGATAAATATTTATTTTTCTATGAATTTTTAAGTGAATAAACACCGGAAAATTCATAAAAAATAGAAAAAAAAATATTTTCTTCCGTTTCTTTTCTCCAATAATTCATAAATAATACCTCAATAGTATTAATGAAGAGAGAGTCGAAATGGCCCGGGTGGATTTCGAAATGTCCCACGACCCCATAGAATGCACGGGCCAGCCGAGCCAAAAGAATGGGACGCGCACGGGACAGCATTGGTCAGGCTCGGGACGGCACGGGACAGCACGGGACGCGCATGGGACGGCACGGGACGCGAATGGGACGGCCTTGCTAAGGCTCGGGACGGCATGGGACAGCACGGGACGCGAATGGGACGGCCTTGCTAAGGCTCGGGACGGCATGGGACAGCTCGGGACGCGCATGGGACGGCCTTGGTGAGGCTCGGGACGGCC
>NW_028238485.1:45000-55000 GCF_041429995.1 Eschscholzia californica | reverse complement strand
AATAATAGCGATTCCGATAAATATTTATTTTTTTATGAATTTTTAAGTGAATAAACAATTAAAAATTCAAAAAAAATAGAAAAAAAATATTTTTTTCCCGATTCTTTCTCCAATATTCCTGATAAATACCCACACACCCACATATGGAGAATGGTCGAAAATGCTCGAGTGGATATCGAGATGTCCGACGAAGCACCACTTGGAAGGGCCGAGGCACGGGACGCCCGAGCTGTTGCTCGGGCCGGCACGGGACGCGCATGGGACATCCCGGGACGGCATGGGACGCCCTCGCTACAGCTCGAGACGGCCAGGTACGCCCGAGACTTGGCTCGGGACGGCCTGGGACGCCCTCGCCATAGCTCGGGACGGCCTGGGACGCCCGAGACTAGGCTCGGGACGGCCTCGGCACAGCACGGGACGGCCTGGGACGCCCTTGCCACAGCTCGGGACGGCATGGGACGCCCGAGACTTTGCTCGGGACGGCCTGGGACGCCCTTGCCACAGCTCGGGACGGCCTGGGACGGCCTCGGCACAGCTCGGGACGGCCTGGGACGCCCGAGACTTTGCTCGGGACGGCCTGGGACGTCCGAGACTTTGCTCGGGACGGCCTGGGACGCCCGAGACTTGGCTCGGGACGGCCTGGGACGCCCTCGCTCCAGCTCGGGACGCCCTGGGACGGCCTCGACACAGCTCGGGACGGCCTGGGACGTCCGAGACTTTGCTCGGGCCGGCCTGGGACGCCCGAGACTTGGCTCGGGACGGCCTGGGACGCGCTCGGCACAGCTCGGCACAGGCCGGGACGCCCGAGCCGAGCTTCGGGTCGCACGAAATCTCTTCGTATTCCGACATATTAGAAGCTTCCCATCATGTAGTAGGCCGAGCTTTGCCCTTTGGATGCCCTATGGTGCTTGGCGAGCACTAGGGAACGTGCCAGCACAAGTGCTGTGCACGCTCTGGGGAAGGAGCTCAACCCTCCCCCTTATAGTGCAAAGTTATTGTTTTTCCTATTTTCACAAGGAAACATCAATTTTTTAACCAAGCATACTGGGCCTTTACTCCTTCGTTACTCGTCGGAATCCAGCAAACTTATACTCGTTGGAAAGGTCTTTTCGCAAGGATTTTTTTGATATATTATAATAGCGATTCCGATAAATATTTATTTTTCTATGAATTTTTAAGTGAATAAACACCGGAAAATTCATAAAAAATAGAAAAAAAAATATTTTCTTCCGTTTCTTTTCTCCAATAATTCATAAATAATACCTCAATAGTATTAATGAAGAGAGAGTCGAAATGGCCCGGGTGGATTTCGAAATGTCCCACGACCCCATAGAATGCACGGGCCAGCCGAGCCAAAAGAATGGGACGCGCACGGGACAGCATTGGTCAGGCTCGGGACGGCACGGGACAGCACGGGACGCGCATGGGACGGCACGGGACGCGAATGGGACGGCCTTGCTAAGGCTCGGGACGGCATGGGACAGCACGGGACGCGAATGGGACGGCCTTGCTAAGGCTCGGGACGGCATGGGACAGCTCGGGACGCGCATGGGACGGCCTTGGTGAGGCTCGGGACGGCCTTGGTCAGGCTCGGGACGGCATGTCACGGCCCTGGTGAGGCTCGGACGGCACGGGACGCGCATGGGACGGCACGGGACGGCCTGGGACGGCCTTTGTGAGGCTCGGACGGCACGGGACGCGCATGGGACGGCCTTGGCGAGGCTCGGGACGGCATGGGACAGCACGGGACGGCCTCGGCACAGCTCGGACGGCACGGGACGCGCATGGGACGGCCTTGGCGAGGCTCGGGACGGCATGGGACAGCACGGGACGGCACGGGACGGCCTCGGCACAGCTCGGACGGCACGGGACGGCCTTGGCGAGGCTCGGGACGGCATGGGACAGCACGGGACGGCACGGGACGGCCTCGGCACAGCTCGGACGGCACGGGACGGCCTTGGCGAGGCTCGGGACGGCATGGGACAGCACGGGACGGCACGGGACGGCCTCGGCACAGCTCGGACGGCACGGGACGGCCTTGGCGAGGCTCGGGACGGCATGGGACAGCACGGGACGGCCTCGGCACAGCTCGGGACGGCACGAGACGCGCATGGGACGGCCTTGGTGAGGCTCGGACGGCACGGGACGCGCATGGGACGGCCTTGGTGAGGCTCGGACGGCACGGGACGCGCATGGGACATCATGGGACGCACATGGGACACCTTATGGGGATCATCAAGGGACGTTGCACGGGACATTCTTTCCCACGAAGGGCATTTACATGGGACATCTTAGGAGTCGAGAGCCGGCACATGGGACAACGTAGTTCACACGCACGGAACACTTTACTTTCGTTTGGAACGTCGTGGGATCTTTATGTCCCCATTAGCACCGAACCTTTAACATGCTAGGAAGCTATGTTCGATCTTCTCGAAGTGTCGATGGAACTGAAGGAGTTGAAGGAGATGTCCTTCGACCAAGGTGACAATGCGAACAATTTGTCGGATAGGACAATTGATGTGGAAGATCATCAAGTCCGATTGATTTAGGGATCGTAGAGTTGTAGCTAGAGACCAACTACGATCGTCGAATTACGAAGTAATTCGCGGCTAACTTCGATCGGATCCTACAACGGGTTACACATAAGAGTGACAAATTGATCTAGGATATGACTAGTGGGAGTGAGATATAATCATGGGAGTGTCCCATAAACATATCTCATAGGCCTAAAAAGGAATTAGGCAAAGATAGTACAAAAAGGCCAAAAGCAGGGTTTTTGGGCCTAGGCCGATTCGGGCACTTTTAGGGCTCGGATTGGGCTGATTTTTGGAGGGACGTTTCCTTATGTTATGAACATTAAATCTGCCAATTTTGGCTGGGTTTGGACGTCATCTCCTTAGGGAATTGAGAAAATACCAATAGTTGCTATTTTCGACTATTTCCCTAAATCTTATTCTAAAGGGTGTTTTGGGAAACCTAAAAGGAGGTGGATTCTTATTAGGGTTCTATATAAACACTCTTAGGGCAGAGAATAAGGTGTGGAATTTCTCTCTAAGCTTTCTTACTCTACCACATCAAGTAGAGAGGAGAAAGTGAGCTAATTCCCATTAACTATCTATCTAGTCAAGCAAGAAGAAGGTCTTCTTATTATCCAACCACCATTGGTGTGCTAGCTATACAACAAGGTGGGAGATCAAATTGATTGCTCGTGTCCCAAGTAGAGGAGCTACACTTGAAGCTCTTGGTCTTCTTCAATCAATTCAACTAGTTTGAGGGAAAAGCGATTAAGGTAATCCACTATCTCCATTAGATTAATTACTAGTTTTGCATGTGATCCTGGGAATACTAGTGTAGACATTAGATGTCATATTTCCGCTATAAACACTAGTAGAAGGGTATAAAACCCAACAGTGGCGTCAGAGCCTCTTGCTATTAACTAGTTTTTGCTAAGAATCGAACTAGTTCATATTAGATATAATTGATAGTTTGATAAATTGAGTTTATAAAAATATTTTAAAAGTGTTTTAAAACTATTTAAACTCACAATTTGATAATATTGAATGGGATTCAATGAATTTCAAATTAAGAATCAAATTGATGATTAAAAGTGTTTTAAAACTCAATTAGATTGAATTTCGGACTAATCCATGCTTGATTAAGTTGATAGTTATGTTTAAAAGAGTTTTAAACATAAGAAATTGATTGATTTTGAATGGGATTCAAGAATTTTTCAAATAGATTTCAAAATTGTTCTTTGAAAAAGTTTTCAAAAACCTAGACTTTGATCCAAAATTGGTTTGATTAAGAGTTGTTTTCAAGTTTTGGAAACTTTTGAAAAACAAAGATTTTTGGAATTTTAGAAGTGTTCTAAAAAGAAGTGTTTTGAGTTTTGGGAAACTCTCAAAACAAAATTTGGAAATTTTAAAAGTTTCTACAAGTTTTGTAAAAATTTTAGAAGTGTTCTAAAAGATTTCAAAATTTTAAGAAAAGTTTTAAATTTGGAAAATAGCAACTTAGAGTTGCAAAAGAAAAAAAAAAAAAAAAAATTTTTGGAAACTAGGGTTTTGAAAAACCCTAGTGTCCGGCCAGGAAGCTTCCTGGCCGGACCGGGAGCTCCTGGATGCGTCCTCTGGACGCATCCAGAGCAGCTGCTGAGACGCGTCTAGGACGCGACCAGCAGCTGCGACAGAAGCTTCTGGACGCGTCTTGAAGACGCGTCCAGAGCAGCTGTTGGGACGCGTCTTGGAGACGCGACCAGCAGCAGCGGAGGGAGCTTCCTGGACGCGTCTAGGACGCGTCCAGAGCACTCGACCAGACGCGTCTTGGAGACGCGTCTGGGAGGTTCTGGGTGTCTCGGACTAGTCCGAGACACCTAGTGCTGGTCCGGTCCAGCATCAGACACGTCTAGGACGCGTCTGGTACATGGACTAGCGTCCTGGCTCCGGCCAGGACGAGACCAGGCCTTGATAGGCTTCGGCCAGGACATGCCGGCCTATGGGCCGTGCTATGTCCGGACCTTGTCCGAGCCCTTTTCTGGGCTTGGGCCGGGACTTGTCTAGGATTTGTCCCGGGCTTTTTCGAGGCTTTTCGGACCACAAAAAGGAACCATCATTCGAGTGGGAGTTTTTGCCAAAATTTCTTCCGATTCCAACCAAATAATTCCAAAATCAATCCGGGCCATCCAGAAGGCCAAAACGGATTTCTCTTTAAATTGATTTATGAAATCATTAAGAATCGAACCAATGTTTTTCCGAAATTGACCCGGGCTTTCAAAACCCGAAACGGAGTTTTTCTTAAAGATGATTTTAGAAATCATAAAAGATAAAACCGGAACGCACCACTAGTTGAATTCTTCGAATTTAGACTTAAGGTCCGTAATGTGACATGTGATGTCAACAAAAGTATCTCCCAAGATAATCATGCATATATAATTCTTAGCCTTGATATATTATATGATTGCATGTGATGTGAATGCGGGAAACTAGTATGGCCATAGATTTATATCTTTATTCTTGTTTTAAGCACGGATGGGTGCATGCTTTGTAATTAATTTTAATTTCAAGTTTATACGATCTGCGAATCGTTAGAGTCTTGTAATTAGAGTTTAGGGTCAATGAGTCCATTGAAGAAAACTCAAGGATGGAATCCAAAGGCGAGTGGGAGAAATCAATGGAGGTTCAAGGATGGAGATCTAGACGAACCAAAAGGCGAAACAAGAAGAAAACCAAAGGAGATTAGATCTTCTAGGTTAGGGGCCATACTAGGATCCATATCTGCCTGATTTACTTTCTCGCGCGCATTTACTTACTTTTTACGCTTTATGTCGTGGGTGTTAGTTAGGCTAAATAGTTCACTATAACAAACGCCAGACTAGCGTAAAAGTCCCCAAAACGTAATCTTGAGTAATCGCCTATCCAGATTAAGACACTCGTTGCGCCCTTGTTCGAGGAAGGTGGGTCGGCCTTCGCAGAGTACCTCCTCTACCTTGGGACAATGCGGGTAGGTCTATAGAAGAGGCCTACACGTCTAAATGGTTCTACTCAACGAGATCAGCAAGAGAGTCTTGGATACTCGAGGCAAAAGGATAGATTAGTCATTCATTAATGAAATCTATCAACCAAGAGTCATAAGGTATGATCAGTGAAGTAGTTCACTCACCCGGAACGACGGAGTCAAAGGGTAGGGCCTTCGTCCGCTTTACTCCGAAGAACTGGGGTCTTGGAATCACTTATTCAATCGGGGACGATTTTATTGAATAATGTGGGAAAACTAAGTTTTTTCAAAAACGATAACGAGTTTTAAAACTTTGTCATTTCTTTATGTAGTTTTTAAGATGACACGTAGAAACGGTTTCAACATTGAATCACACCTAAGGGAGGTGTTGATCCACTTCCAAGAATGGAAGAATGAATCCGAGAATAGTTCTCAGATTCAAAAGAAAGGTCACTAGAATACCCAATCCCAATGTTGACTCATACAAGAGAAGGTCAAAAGCCTTTTGCAAGCAATCGTATAACATTCTCTTTGAAAGAGCAATGGATGCTAGCACGACCATTAAGACAAACTGAGGAAGAAATTCCTACAAAAGTCATAAATGGAGAGGTACGAGACCTCCAAGGCAATCTGAAAGTCATCCTAAGGGAAGACAACAGAATACATCTATCACCCAAATTCAATATCGATTGAACAAAGATAGATAAGACCTTAAATGAGTCACTCAGATTGTTACGAACAAACTGAGCAGAACATACGGGAATATCTAAATCTTGAGATTTGGTACAAAGAATCTAAGAAAGAGATCTTGAGATTCAAAAGGGCAAAAGGATCAGTCAAGTGAGACAAACATTTGATCAAAGAAAAGCAGTTGCCGAGTACATGATCAAGAGTATTCCTCATTACTGTGAATGTTTCTAAAACAATGGCTAGACCATTTAAAAGGAAACTACCTTTAGCACCTGGAGGACAAAAGGAATGGAATTATGAATTCCGGTTCCGTATCCTTGCTAACAAAGTTAAAAACAAGTATCGTAAAATTCCTTCATCAGGTATTTAAGACCAGATGAGCGGCTCAGTGGGAGCTTAAGGGAATTACATACTTGACTAAAAGAAGTAAAAATCCAAGAGGGAGCAGAAGCAGTAATGCTAGGGATGCTGAAAGGGATCAAAGTCTTCTTTTAGACACTGATCTAGCTTAGAACTTAATAGTGATTATTTTGTTCTTCTAGAAACATATGATGTTTTAAACCAGTGGTAAAATTAACTGAAGGTTAACATTGATAATGGCTAAAATCAAGAGATTCAAACTCATTAAACTTCAGCATTGTCAATTAGGTCTTAAGGACTGAATTGACAAAGTCACCCTTTTCAAAAGGCATAGAGACTGGTAATCTATTAGGACTCATACAGTGTTATGCAGACCTATAAGTTTACTTGCAGAAGCTAACGAGAGAAACTTCAAATACGTACTCTGACAACTTCATGGAAACGTACAAATCATAAAGTATAAGTCGGAATGTTTGTAAGGTTCAAACAAAGTACAAACCGAAGTAAAAGAATCATTTTGACAAGAGAGTTTAAGTCATCCGATTAGATTGGAGTGGTAAAAACTTGAGTCAAATACTTGATAACCATCAAAGGAGTTGAGAAACCGTTTCCCAACTCGCTCCATGGAACACATCTGAGGGATGGTGGATTCAGTGGGAGAAATCGAACATTGCTATGCATAATTCGATCAAAGATGGGTTTAAGCCAGTCTTCCAAATATTTTTGGACATATTCTAGAAACGATCGTTTTCATACTTACCAAAGTCCGTTTAAAGGCTAAAACTTGTAACAGCGTTACAAAAACTAGCTAATATCTGACGTAATTTCTTTGAAAGAAATTTGGACTTCTTCCATAACCAATCAAGAGAACAAAGTGTTTATTGCTCATGATAGTATTCTTCTAATAATTAGCACTAATTATTACAAGAACAAGTGGGAGAAAAATGTACAAGTCGATTTAATTCGATCATGAGAAAAATCATGAAGAGTCATGAAGAACAATCATGAAACTTGTACAAGACGATTAAATTCGACCAAGAGCAACAAACTGCGGCTCCTCGGAAAAGGAAAGGTTAAAGATATGATCTTATAAACCCACCGCACAAAAGCGAATGTCATTCGCCGGAGAACTCTCAAAACAAATGAAAGTGTCTCTAAAGGAATATCTCAAAGTAGTTGAGAAAATTCCAAATTGTTGTTCAAAAGCCCTAAAAGGTCAAATCTCAAAGACTCAGAAAATAAAGGTTATTTCTGAAGAGATAAAAGACCTGCGCAGAAACGGAAACTGACTCTAGATTTTGGCTAGAAGCCAAAATCATCGTGGAATCCATATCTCGTCAAGACATGAAGCTTGATAATTTAAGTCAACAGAAGACCTAAATTGGTTTTCCAAAATAGAAAACTGAGAAGGATGGAAACATTCATGTTTCCCGAAACGAGACAAGAAGAATAAAGATTCTTCCAATCAAGTTATGTCCACATGCATGCTTCAAAAATCTATCAACGGATTAAAAGCACGCAAGAGTTAGAATCTTCGATTCAAAAGGCAATCAAAGAAGTTTGATTCCTGAGGAATGAAGAAAATCTTGAATCACGAGTTTCAAGAAGGTAAGTGGGAGAAACAAACCTTCCGGGTCCGTATGCAGAGTACATACAAAAGATTGAGTACGACATAAGGTGTTGTATAACAGTAACGAACTGACTCAATAAAGGACCACACACAAAAGGATAAAATGCCATTTTGGGCATCTGAAGATCTATAGGCATAGATCAAAAGGATGATAGGATTAGAGAGACTCAGTACGCTGAGATGCTTGAGATCCGAAACAGAAAATCTAAGACTCGGAAAGTCTAAAAGAATTTCGACCCAAAAACTCATGACAGAGGGCGTTGCAAAAATCGGAGTCTGAAAAGACACCGATGAGCTGGCACGCATGAGAGAGACATTTATGTTCGAAAACATAAAGTCAATCATGTTGGACATGATTAGCATTTAAACATCCGAATTCGGATTGGAAAACCGAAACACTACTTAGTACATCCTAGAAGGCTAAAGGATGAAGTAGTACAAAATTGAACATGTCATCGTAGCAAACTTTCAGACATGGAAGGAAAGCAGGCTAAAAATGTTTAAGCCGGGAACTGTTGCAAATACTACATAAAGAATTAAAAGCCTTAACTCTAGTAAAAGTTACTAGAAATTATCAAGGTTGAAGATAACCGTCTTCAAATTAATTGATAATTAGCAAAGTTTAAAACTGACTACCACGGTAGTCAAACTGAACTGTCACCTAAGACATAGTATGAGATTCATACACAGTCTAAGGCATGAGGTATAATTTTAAACCTCGACGAGTAAAACTGAGTGGGTAAAAAGAGTTTTACGGAAGAGGCTCAGATTTACAACTCTCGTTATCAGAAATAATAGAGTTATTTCACAAGTCGTCTAAATTTGGTTTAGTATTTAAACGACAGTCCATTGATGATAAAACATTCCGAATAGGTTTGTCAGATACGTGATCTGATGAATGAAACCCTATTAAGTGAACTTGGAATATTTATTATCGAATCCCTGGTCCAGGTCATTGCATGGACAACAATGACTCACGAAGACTAGCACGGGAGTCGATGGGATAGCGCAGTTTCATGGGCTATAGGAATAGTATATTCTATTCGACTACGTGGGTGTGTGAAAGGTTTATACACTGGATAACCCTCAAATGAGAAGTACATCACTCGTGATGAACGTCAATACTTCTCATAAAGACAATTGGAGAGATTCCTCAAAACATGAGTGCTCCACTCATCTTATGTAAGGAATGCCCGACTTTGGTTCCGTTAAACGCCGCGCCGTAAAAGGAGGTTATAAAGGCGGACACTGGGAAGGACAGGATAGACATGAAGTTAAGTGGGAGCGCAAGAATGGATTGTGTCACCCTAATCACATTAGGTACAAAGTGTCTCAAGGCCACTTGATGAGTAGCAACTGAAAATGCGTGGCCGCGCTCAAACGGATTAAAAGTTAATCGTTTGTCTTTTACAGTTGTACTCGGATATCAAGAAAGTCTGAATGACGTGACGTATCAGATGGGATACTAAATTGACACGGGAATCGAGGCATTGCACTTGTTCTAAGTCCAAGTGGGAGTCTGAAGGAGTTGAAGGAGATGTCCTTCGACCAAGGTGACAATGCGAACAATTTGTCGGATAGGACAATTGATGTGGAAGATCATCAAGTCCGATTGATTTAGGGATCGTAGAGTTGTAGCTAGAGACCAACTACGATCGTCGAATTACGAAGTAATTCGCGGCTAACTTCGATCGGATCCTACAACGGGTTACACATAAGAGTGACAAATTGATCTAGGATATGACTAGTGGGAGTGAGATATAATCATGGGAGTGTCCCATAAACATATCTCATAGGCCTAAAAAGGAATTAGGCAAAGATAGTACA
>NW_028238485.1:22500-25000 GCF_041429995.1 Eschscholzia californica | reverse complement strand
CCGAGGCACGGGACGCCCGAGCTGTTGCTCGGGCCGGCACGGGACGCGCATGGGACATCCCGGGACGGCATGGGACGCCCTCGCTACAGCTCGAGACGGCCAGGTACGCCCGAGACTTGGCTCGGGACGGCCTGGGACGCCCTCGCCATAGCTCGGGACGGCCTGGGACGCCCGAGACTAGGCTCGGGACGGCCTCGGCACAGCACGGGACGGCCTGGGACGCCCTTGCCACAGCTCGGGACGGCATGGGACGCCCGAGACTTTGCTCGGGACGGCCTGGGACGCCCTTGCCACAGCTCGGGACGGCCTGGGACGGCCTCGGCACAGCTCGGGACGGCCTGGGACGCCCGAGACTTTGCTCGGGACGGCCTGGGACGTCCGAGACTTTGCTCGGGACGGCCTGGGACGCCCGAGACTTGGCTCGGGACGGCCTGGGACGCCCTCGCTCCAGCTCGGGACGCCCTGGGACGGCCTCGACACAGCTCGGGACGGCCTGGGACGTCCGAGACTTTGCTCGGGCCGGCCTGGGACGCCCGAGACTTGGCTCGGGACGGCCTGGGACGCGCTCGGCACAGCTCGGCACAGGCCGGGACGCCCGAGCCGAGCTTCGGGTCGCACGAAATCTCTTCGTATTCCGACATATTAGAAGCTTCCCATCATGTAGTAGGCCGAGCTTTGCCCTTTGGATGCCCTATGGTGCTTGGCGAGCACTAGGGAACGTGCCAGCACAAGTGCTGTGCACGCTCTGGGGAAGGAGCTCAACCCTCCCCCTTATAGTGCAAAGTTATTGTTTTTCCTATTTTCACAAGGAAACATCAATTTTTTAACCAAGCATACTGGGCCTTTACTCCTTCGTTACTCGTCGGAATCCAGCAAACTTATACTCGTTGGAAAGGTCTTTTCGCAAGGATTTTTTTGATATATTATAATAGCGATTCCGATAAATATTTATTTTTCTATGAATTTTTAAGTGAATAAACACCGGAAAATTCATAAAAAATAGAAAAAAAAATATTTTCTTCCGTTTCTTTTCTCCAATAATTCATAAATAATACCTCAATAGTATTAATGAAGAGAGAGTCGAAATGGCCCGGGTGGATTTCGAAATGTCCCACGACCCCATAGAATGCACGGGCCAGCCGAGCCAAAAGAATGGGACGCGCACGGGACAGCATTGGTCAGGCTCGGGACGGCACGGGACAGCACGGGACGCGCATGGGACGGCACGGGACGCGAATGGGACGGCCTTGCTAAGGCTCGGGACGGCATGGGACAGCACGGGACGCGAATGGGACGGCCTTGCTAAGGCTCGGGACGGCATGGGACAGCTCGGGACGCGCATGGGACGGCCTTGGTGAGGCTCGGGACGGCCTTGGTCAGGCTCGGGACGGCATGTCACGGCCCTGGTGAGGCTCGGACGGCACGGGACGCGCATGGGACGGCACGGGACGGCCTGGGACGGCCTTTGTGAGGCTCGGACGGCACGGGACGCGCATGGGACGGCCTTGGCGAGGCTCGGGACGGCATGGGACAGCACGGGACGGCCTCGGCACAGCTCGGACGGCACGGGACGCGCATGGGACGGCCTTGGCGAGGCTCGGGACGGCATGGGACAGCACGGGACGGCACGGGACGGCCTCGGCACAGCTCGGACGGCACGGGACGGCCTTGGCGAGGCTCGGGACGGCATGGGACAGCACGGGACGGCACGGGACGGCCTCGGCACAGCTCGGACGGCACGGGACGGCCTTGGCGAGGCTCGGGACGGCATGGGACAGCACGGGACGGCACGGGACGGCCTCGGCACAGCTCGGACGGCACGGGACGGCCTTGGCGAGGCTCGGGACGGCATGGGACAGCACGGGACGGCCTCGGCACAGCTCGGGACGGCACGAGACGCGCATGGGACGGCCTTGGTGAGGCTCGGACGGCACGGGACGCGCATGGGACGGCCTTGGTGAGGCTCGGACGGCACGGGACGCGCATGGGACATCATGGGACGCACATGGGACACCTTATGGGGATCATCAAGGGACGTTGCACGGGACATTCTTTCCCACGAAGGGCATTTACATGGGACATCTTAGGAGTCGAGAGCCGGCACATGGGACAACGTAGTTCACACGCACGGAACACTTTACTTTCGTTTGGAACGTCGTGGGATCTTTATGTCCCCATTAGCACCGAACCTTTAACATGCTAGGAAGCTATGTTCGATCTTCTCGAAGTGTCGATGGAACTTCGATGGATACACATCCGATCCGATGTTATGATGATGTACTTTCTCCGAGATCGATGTTGGGGCCGTATTCCGATGTCATGATGATGTACTTTCTCCGAGATCGATGGGACGGCCTTGGTAAGGCATGGTTCGGCCTTGGTAAGGCATGGGTCGGCCTTGCTAAGGCATGGGACGCGCATGGGATGGCCTTCGTAAGGCATGGGACGGTCTTGTAAGGCACGGGACGCGCATGGGACGGCCTTGTAAGGCATGGGACGA
>NW_028238485.1:0-2500 GCF_041429995.1 Eschscholzia californica | reverse complement strand
ATATATTATAATAGCGATTCCGATAAATATTTATTTTTCTATGAATTTTTAAGTGAATAAACACCGGAAAATTCATAAAAAATAGAAAAAAAAATATTTTCTTCCGTTTCTTTTCTCCAATAATTCATAAATAATACCTCAATAGTATTAATGAAGAGAGAGTCGAAATGGCCCGGGTGGATTTCGAAATGTCCCACGACCCCATAGAATGCACGGGCCAGCCGAGCCAAAAGAATGGGACGCGCACGGGACAGCATTGGTCAGGCTCGGGACGGCACGGGACAGCACGGGACGCGCATGGGACGGCACGGGACGCGAATGGGACGGCCTTGCTAAGGCTCGGGACGGCATGGGACAGCACGGGACGCGAATGGGACGGCCTTGCTAAGGCTCGGGACGGCATGGGACAGCTCGGGACGCGCATGGGACGGCCTTGGTGAGGCTCGGGACGGCCTTGGTCAGGCTCGGGACGGCATGTCACGGCCCTGGTGAGGCTCGGACGGCACGGGACGCGCATGGGACGGCACGGGACGGCCTGGGACGGCCTTTGTGAGGCTCGGACGGCACGGGACGCGCATGGGACGGCCTTGGCGAGGCTCGGGACGGCATGGGACAGCACGGGACGGCCTCGGCACAGCTCGGACGGCACGGGACGCGCATGGGACGGCCTTGGCGAGGCTCGGGACGGCATGGGACAGCACGGGACGGCACGGGACGGCCTCGGCACAGCTCGGACGGCACGGGACGGCCTTGGCGAGGCTCGGGACGGCATGGGACAGCACGGGACGGCACGGGACGGCCTCGGCACAGCTCGGACGGCACGGGACGGCCTTGGCGAGGCTCGGGACGGCATGGGACAGCACGGGACGGCACGGGACGGCCTCGGCACAGCTCGGACGGCACGGGACGGCCTTGGCGAGGCTCGGGACGGCATGGGACAGCACGGGACGGCCTCGGCACAGCTCGGGACGGCACGAGACGCGCATGGGACGGCCTTGGTGAGGCTCGGACGGCACGGGACGCGCATGGGACGGCCTTGGTGAGGCTCGGACGGCACGGGACGCGCATGGGACATCATGGGACGCACATGGGACACCTTATGGGGATCATCAAGGGACGTTGCACGGGACATTCTTTCCCACGAAGGGCATTTACATGGGACATCTTAGGAGTCGAGAGCCGGCACATGGGACAACGTAGTTCACACGCACGGAACACTTTACTTTCGTTTGGAACGTCGTGGGATCTTTATGTCCCCATTAGCACCGAACCTTTAACATGCTAGGAAGCTATGTTCGATCTTCTCGAAGTGTCGATGGAACTTCGATGGATACACATCCGATCCGATGTTATGATGATGTACTTTCTCCGAGATCGATGTTGGGGCCGTATTCCGATGTCATGATGATGTACTTTCTCCGAGATCGATGGGACGGCCTTGGTAAGGCATGGTTCGGCCTTGGTAAGGCATGGGTCGGCCTTGCTAAGGCATGGGACGCGCATGGGATGGCCTTCGTAAGGCATGGGACGGTCTTGTAAGGCACGGGACGCGCATGGGACGGCCTTGTAAGGCATGGGACGACCTTCGTAAGGCGTGGGTCGGCCTTGTAAGGCTCGGGACGCCATGGGACGGCACGGGACAGCACGGGACGCGCAAGGGACGGCCTTGGTATGCCTCGGGACGGCCTTGGTAAGGCTCGGGACGGCCTTGGTATGCCTCGGGACGCCATGGGACAGCTGGGGACGCCATGGGACGGCCTGGGACTGCCTTGGTAAGGCTCGGGACGCCATGGGACGGCCTGGGACTGCCTTGGTAAGGCTCGGGACGCCATGGGACGGCACGGGACGCGCACGGGACGGCCTTGGTAAGGCTCGGGACGCCATGGGACGGCACGGGACGCGCACGGGACGGCCTTGGTAAGGCTCGGGACGCCATGGGACGGCCTTGGTAAGCCTCGGGACGGCCTTGGTAAGGCTCGGGACGCCATGGGACAGCAGGGGACGCCATGGGACGGCCAGGGACTGCCTTGGTAAGGCTCGGGACGCCATGGGACGGCCTGGGACGCGCACGGGACGGCCTTGGTAAGGCTCGGGACGCCATGGGACGGCACGGGACGCGCACGGGACGGCCTGGGACGCATCCTGGGATGCCTGAGCCAGCAAGGTCGCGGCATGGGACATTCTTAGGCATCAAGGGTCGCGGCATGGGACATTCTTAGGCGTCAAGGGTCGGGGCATGGGACATTCTTAGGCGTCAAGGGTCGTGGCATGGGACATCACATGGGCCATCTTATGCTTCTTAGGCACCAAGGGTCGGGACGTGGGTGCGTTAAGGCAGGGACATCTTATTGGGACTTGGTGCGCTCCAACACCCTTTGCGGGACACCAAGGCAGGGACATCTTAGTGGGACTTGGTGCGTTCCAACACCCTTTGCGGGACACCAAGGCATGGACATTTTAGTGAGCGGGCGCACACCTCCTGCGGGAAAAATACACACGT
>NW_028238484.1:75000-80000 GCF_041429995.1 Eschscholzia californica | reverse complement strand
TCCCATCTGATACGTCACGTCATTCAGACTTTCTTGATATCCGAGTACAACTGTAAAAGACAAACGATTAACTTTTAATCCGTTTGAGCGCGGCCACGCATTTTCAGTTGCTACTCATCAAGTGGCCTTGAGACACTTTGTACCTAATGTGATTAGGGTGACACAATCCATTCTTGCGCTCCCACTTAACTTCATGTCTATCCTGTCCTTCCCAGTGTCCGCCTTTATAACCTCCTTTTACGGCGCGGCGTTTAACGGAACCAAAGTCGGGCATTCCTTACATAAGATGAGTGGAGCACTCATGTTTTGAGGAATCTCTCCAATTGTCTTTATGAGAAGTATTGACGTTCATCACGAGTGATGTACTTCTCATTTGAGGGTTATCCAGTGTATAAACCTTTTACACACCCACGTAGTCGAATAGAATATACTATTCCTATAGCCCATGAAACTGCGCTATCCCATCGACTCCCGTGCTAGTCTTCGTGAGTCATCGTTGTCCATGCAATGACCTGGACCAGGGATTTGATAATAAATATTCCAAGTTCACTTAATAGGGTTTCATTCATCAGATCACGTATCTGACAAACCTATTCGGAATGTTTTATCATCAATGGACTGTCGTTTAAATACTAAACCAAATTTAGACGACTTGTGAAATAACTCTATTATTTCTGATAACGAGAGTTGTAAATCTGAGCCTCTTCCGTAAAACTCTTTTTACCCACTCAGTTTTACTCGTCGAGGTTTAAAATTATACCTCATGCCTTAGACTGTGTATGACTCTCATACTATGTCTTAGGTGACAGTTCAGTTTGACTACCGTGGTAGTCGGTTTTAAACTTTGCTAATTATCAATTAATTTGAAGACGGTTATCTTCAACCTTGATAATTTCTAATAACTTTTACTAGAGTTAAGGCTTTTAATTCTTTATGTAGTATTTGCAACAGTTCCCGGCTTAAACACTTTTAGCCTACTTTCCTTCCATGTCTGAAAGTTTGCTACGATGACATGTTCAATTTTGTACTACTTCATCCTTTAGCCTTCTAGGATGTACTAAGTAGTGTTTCGGTTTTCCAATCCGAATTCGGATGTTTAAATGCTAATCATGTCCAACATGATTGACTTTATGTTTTCGAACATAAATGTCTCTCTCATGCGTGCTAGCTCATCGGTGTCTTTTCAGACTCCGATTTTTGCAACGCCCTCTGTCATGAGTTTTTGGGTCGAAATTCTTTTAGACTTTCCGAGTCTTAGATTTTCTGTTTCGGATCTCAAGCATCTCAGCGTACTGAGTCTCTCTAATCCTATCATCCTTTTGATCTATGCTTATAGATCTTCAGATGCCCAAAATGGCATTTTATCCTTTTGTGTGTGGTCCTTTATTGAGTCAGTTCGTTACTGTTATACAACACCTTATGTCGTACTCAATCTTTTGTATGTACTCTGCATACGGACCCGGAAGGTTTGTTTACTCCCACTTACCTTCTTGAAATTTCGTGATTCAAGATTTTCTTCATTCCTCAGGAATCAAACTTCTTTGATTGCCTTTTGAATCGAAGATTCTAACTCTTGCGTGCTTTTAATCCGTCGATAGATTTCTTAAGCATGCTTGTGGACATAACTTGATTGGAAGAATCTTTATTCTTCTTGTCTCGTTTCGGGAAACATGAATGTTTCCATCCTTCTCAGTTTTCTATTTTGGAAAACCAATTTAGGTCTTCTGTTGACTTAAATTATCAAGCTTCATGTCTTGACGAGATATGGATTCCACGATGATTTTGGCTTCTAGCCAAAATCTAGAGTCAGTTTCCGTTTCTGCGCAGGTCTTTTATCTCTTCAGAAATAACCTTTATTTTCTGAGTCTTTAAGATTTTATTTTGACCTTTCAGGGCTTTTGAACAACAATTTGGAGTTATCTCAACTACTTTGAGATATTCCTTTAGAGACACTTTCACTCGCTTTGAGAGTTCTCCTGCGAATGACATTCGCTTTTGTGCGGTGGGTTTACAAGATCATATCTTTAACCTTTCCTTTTCCAAGGAGTCGCAGTTTGTTGCTCTTGGTCGAATTTAATCGTCTTGTACAAGTTTCATGATTGTTCTTCATGAAACTCCATGATTTTTCTCATGATCGAATTAAATCGACTTGTACTTTTCTCCCACTTATTCTTGTAATAATTAGTGTTTTCTCCCAGACTACTAGGTGTGCTAATTATTAGAAGAATACTATCATGAGCAACAAACACTTTGTTCTCTTGATTGGTTATGGAAGAAGCCCAAATTTCTTTTAAAAAAGAAATTGCGTCAGATATTAGCTAGTTTTGTAATGCTTTTACAAATTTAGCTTTAGACGGAATTTTGGTAAGTGTGAAAACAATCGTTTATAGAATATGTCCCAAAATATTCGGAAGACTGGCTTAAACCCATCTTTGATCGAATTATGCATAGCAATGTTCGATTGCTCCCACTGAATCCACCATCCGTCGGATGTGTTCCATGGAGCAGAGTTGGGAAACTGTTTCTCAACTCCTTTGATGGTTATCAAGTGTTTGACTCAAGTTTTCACTATCTTGTCAAAGTGATTCTTTACTTCGGTTTGTACTTTGTTTGAACCTTTCAAACATTCTGACTTATACTTTATGATTTGTACGTTTCCATACTTCATGAAGTTGTCAGAGTACGTATTTGAAGTTTCTCTCGTTAGCTTCTGCAAGTAAACTTATAGGTCTGCATAACACCGTATGAGTCCTAATAGATTACTAGTCTTTATGCCTTTTGAAAAGGGTGACTTTGTCAATTAGTCCTTAAGACCCAATTTACAATGCTGAAGTTTAATGAGTTTGAATCTCTTGATTTTAGCCATTATCAATGTTAACCTTCAGTTAATTTTATCACTGGTTTAAAACATCAGACGTTTCTAGAAGAACAAAATAATCACTATTAAGTTCTAAGCTAGATCAGTGTCTAAAAGAAGACTTCGATCCCTTTCAGCATCCCTAGCATCACTGCTTCTGCTCCCTCTTGGATCTTTACTTCTTTTAGTCAAGTATGTGATTTCCTTGAGCTCCCACTGAGCCGCTCATCTGGTCTTAAATACCTGATGAAGGAATTTTACGATACTTGTTTTTAACTTTGTTAACAAGGATACGGAATCGGAATTCATAATTCCATTCCTTTTGTCCTCCAAGTGCTAAAGGTAGTTTCCTTTTAAATGGTCTAGCCATTGTTCAGAAACATTCACAGTAATGAGAAATACTCTTGACCATGTACTCGGTAGCTGCTTTTCTTTGATCAAATGTTTGTCTCACTTGACTGATCCTTTTGCCCTTTTGAATCTGTTTCTTAGATTCTTTGTACCAAATCTCAAGAACCTTTCTTAGACTGGATATTCCCGTATGTTCTGCTCAGTTTGTTTGTAACAACCTGAGTGACTCATCTAAGGTCTTATCTATCTTTGTTCAATCAATATTGAATTGGGTGATAGATGTATTCTGTTGTCTTCCGTTAGGATGACTTTCAGATTGCCTTGGAGGTCTCGTACCTCTCCATTTATGACTTCTGTGGGAAATTCTTCCTCAGTTTGTCTTAATGGTTATGCTAGCATTCATTATTCTTCCAAAGAGAATGTTATACGATTGCTTGCAAATGGCTTTTGACCTTCTCTTGTATGAGTCAACATTGGGATTGGGTATTCTAGTGACCTTCCTTTTGAATCTGAGAATTATTCTCGGATTCATTCTTCCATTCTAGGAAGTGGATCAACACCTCCCTTAGGTGTGATTCAATGTTGAAATCGTTTGTGTCATCTTAAAACTACATAAAGAAATGGCAAAGTTTTAAAACTCGTTATCGTTTTTGAAAAACATTAGTTTTCCCACATTATTCAATAAAAATCGTCCCCGATTGAATAAGTGATTCCAAGACCCCAGTTCTTCGAAGTAAAGCGGACGAAGGCCCTACCCTTTGACTCCGTCGTTCCGGGTAAGTGAATTCCTTCACTGATCATACCTTATGACTCTTGGTTAATAGATTTCATTAATGAATGACTAATCTATCCTTTTGCCTCGAGTATCCAAGACTCTCTTGCTGATCTCGTTGAGTAGAACCATTTAGACGTGTAGGCCTCTTCTATAGACCTACCCGCATTGTCCCAAGGTAGAGGAGGTACTCTGCGAAGGCCGACCCACCTTCCTCGAACAAGGGCGCAACGAGTGTCTTAATCTGGATAGGCGATTACTCAAGATTACTTTTGGGGACTTTTACGCTAGTCTGGCGTTTGTTATAGTGAACTATTTAGCCTAACTAACATCCACGACATAAAGCGTAAATAAGTAAGTAAATGCGCGCGAGAAAGTAAATCAAGCAGATATGGATCCTAGTATGGCCCCTAACCTAGAAGATCTAATCTCCCTTGGTTTTCTTCTTATTTCGCCTTTTGGTTCGTCTTAGATCGCCATCTTTGAACCTCCATTGATTTCTCCCACTCGCCTTTGGATTTCATCCTCGAGTTTCTTCAATGGACTCATAGACCCTAAACTCTAATTACAAGGCTCTAACGATTCGCAGATCGTATAAACTTGAAATTAAAATTAATTACAAAGCATGCACCCATCCGTGCTTAAAACAAGAATAAAGAAATAAATCTATGGCCATACTAGTTTCCCGCATTCATATCACATGCAATCATATAATATATCAAGGCTAAGAATTATATATGCATGATTATCTTGGGAGATACTTTTGTTGACATCACATGTCACATTACGGACCTTAAGTCTAAATTCGAAGAATTCAACTAGTGGTGCGTTCCGGTTTTATCTTTTATGATTTCTAAAATCATCTTTAAGAAAAACTCCGTTTCGGGTTTTGAAAGCCCGGGTCAATTTCGGAAAAACATTGGTTCGATTCTTAATGATTTCATAAATCAATTTAAAGAGAAATCCGTTTTGGCCTTCTGGATGGCCCGGATTGATTTTGGAATTATTTGGTTGGAATCG
>NW_028238484.1:65000-67500 GCF_041429995.1 Eschscholzia californica | reverse complement strand
GCATCAACGATGAAAAGAGTCCGTGCATGGTCCAAGCTACTAGAAGTACCTCAAAGCAAGGTACTCTTTCTGCTATTCAACTTAGTAGGGGGCTTGCCAAAAGAGAAGAGACCTTCCTGGCTACCTTGAAGGAGGAAGATGAAGGGACTGATGCCTTAGTCCCACTCGAGGTTGATGTTGTCCTTGCAGAGTACAAGGACGTCATGCCCGCTGAGTTACCAAAGCAATTACCACCTAGGAGGGAGGTGGATCATGAGATTGAGCTGGAACCCGGGGCCAAACCACCTGCATTGGCACCATACAGAATGGCCCCACCTGAGTTGGCAGAGTTAAGGAAGCAACTCAAGGAGCTCTTAGATGCAGGGTTCATTCAGCCGTCAAAGTCACCTTATGGAGCACCGGTCCTGTTCCAGAAGAAGCATGATGGAAGCCTTCGTCTCTGCATAGACTATAGGGCTTTAAACAAGGTGACAGTAAAGAATAAATATCCCATCCCACGAGTGGAAGACCTGTTCGATCAACTGGGAAGCGCCAAGGTCTTTTCCAAACTTGACTTGAGATCGGGATACTATCAAGTCAGGATAGCCGAAGGAGATGAACCAAAGACTACGTGCGTCACCAGGTACGGAGCCTATGAATTTCTTGTGATGCCTTTTGGACTAACAAATGCTCCAGCTACATTTTGTACTTTGATGAACAAGGTATTCCACCCATATTTAGACAAGTTCGTAGTAGTATATCTCGATGACATTGTTATATATAGCCGGACTATGGAGGAGCACATCGACCACCTACGAACTGTCTTCCAAGCCTTAAGGGAAAACTCTCTCTTTGTCAAAAGGGAGAAGTGCTCATTTGCTTCTAGCAAGGTGTCCTTTCTTGGACATTGGATTGGGGATGGGCAGATTTGGATGGATGGCAAGAAGGTGCAGGCCATCAAAGACTGGGAGGAGCCAACTAAGGTAACTCAGCTTAGGTCCTTCTTGGGCCTTGTGAATTACTACAGGAGATTCATTGAAGGGTATTCAAAAAGGGCCGCCCCTTTGACGGATCTTCTAAAGAAGAACCATGCTTGGTCGTGGACAGACGAGTGCCAAGCCGCTTTTGATGATCTTAAGCATGCAATCATAAAGGAGCCTGTTCTTAAGTTGCCAAACCATTTGCTGCCATACGAGTTATATACTGATGCTTCTGACTTTGCCATAGGAGGTGTTCTTATGCAGGAAGGTCATCCCATTGCCTATGAAAGCCGGAAGCTCAATGACACGGAGAGGCGGTACACGGTGCAAGAGAAGGAAATGACAGCCGTAGTGCATTGTCTAAGGACTTGGAGGCACTATCTATTAGGGACTTTCTTCACCGTCTATACTGATAATGTGGCAACAAGCTACTTCCAAACTCAGAAGAAGCTAAGTCCCAAGCAAGCAAGGTGGCAGGATTTCTTGGCCGAATTCGACATGAAGATGGAGTACAAGCCCGGACGCACCAACAATGTAGCTGATGCACTAAGCCGGAAAGCCGAACTTGCATCCATGGAGTTCCATGCCACAGTTAGTAAGCCGGACTCTACCATCTTGGAGCAGATTAGAGAGGGTCTTCAACAAGATCCCCATGCTAAGGGACTTATCCAGGCATCCTTAGAGAGAAAGACCAAGAAATTCATGATGTATAATGGTCTTCTCTTCACCAGAAGGAACCAACTTTATGTGCCAAAGGTTGGTGATCTTAGGAGAACTCTCATGAGAGAGTGCCATGATAGCAAGTGGGCTGGACACCCTGGCCAAAGGAGAACCATGGCCTTGCTCGAGCTTAAATATTATTGGCCCAGAATGAAGGATGACATAGATGCATATGTGAGAACCTGCCTTATATGTCAACAAGATAAGGTGGAACAGAAGAAGGCGGCGGGACTGTTAGAACCACTTCCCATCGCTGAAAAACCATGGACAAGTGTTTCTTTGGATTTCATATCTGCCTTACCAAAAGTTGATGGTTTGGGTTCCATTCTAGTGGTGGTGGACAGATTCACAAAATATGCAACTTTCATAGCTGCCCCCGTTGATTGCACAGCAGAGCAAGCAGCACGGTTGTTTGTCAAGCATGTCGTGAAGTATTGGGGTGTCCCGGCCAACATAGTAAGCGACCGAGACCCAAGGTTCACCGGAAAGTTTTGGACCGAGATCTTCAGGCTACTTGGGTCGGAGTTGAGCTTTTCTACGAGCTTCCATCCTCAAACCGATGGCCAGACAGAACGGGTCAATGCATTGTTGGAATTATACTTGAGGCATTTTGTGACCGCTAACCAAAGGAATTGGGTGGAGCTCTTAGACATCGCCCAGTTTAGCTATAACTTGCAGAGGAGTGAATCTACTGGGCATAGTCCTTTCGAGTTGGCTATAGGCCAACAGCCACTTACTCCCCATACTGTTGCAGGTGGGTATAGAGGAGTTAGCCCGGCAGCTTATCAAGTTGCCAAAAGATGGCAAAAGGAACTCGACGT
>NW_028238484.1:37500-42500 GCF_041429995.1 Eschscholzia californica | reverse complement strand
ATGACCTGGACTAGGGAATTGATAATGAATCACTCCAAGTTCACTTAGTAGGGTTTCATTCATCAGATCACGTATCTGACAAGCCTACTCGGAGCGTTTTCTTTATCGTGTGGACTGTCTCTTAAAATACCAAACCAAATTCTAAGGACAAAATAAAATTTCTTTTATTTTATTTATCGAATGTAAGTAATTAGGCACATAAACTCTTTTATGAATCCAAATTACATTTGTTGCCATTCCCCAATGCGCTTTATACCAATGTCCCTCATGTGTGAATCATGTTTGGACTGAGGTAACGGTTTGGTCAACGGATCTGCAACGTTATCATCCGTATGAACCTTGCAAATTACCACATCTTTTCTTTCTATGATTTCTCTAATCAAGTGGTACTTCCTTTGGATATGTTTGGATTTTTGGTGCGCTCTTGGTTCCTTGGCTTGGGCTATTGCTCCGTTGTTGTCACAATAGAGAGTCACGCCCTCTTCCATGCCAGGTACGACACCAAGTTCTATCATGAACTTCTTGATCCAAACTCCTTCCTTTGCAGCTTCCGAGGCCGCTAGGTATTCTGCTTCAGTGGTAGAGTCTGCAACTGTGCTCTGCTTGGAACTTTTCCAACATACCGCTCCTCCATTCAGACAGTAGACGAACCCAGATTGTGATTTGAAGTCGTCTCTATCAGTTTGAAAGCTTGCATCCACATGGCCTACAACTTTTAGTGTATCTTCCCCGCCATATACCAGGAAATGATCCTTAGTCCTTTTCAGGTACTTTAGGATATTCTTGGCGGCGTGCCAGTGCGCTTGGCCTGGATTTGATTGGTAACGGCTACACATGCTCAAAGCATATGAGACGTCTGGGCGAGTGCAGATCATGGCGTACATGATTGATCCTATTGCCGAAGCATAGGGTACTTTCATCATGTGTGCTAGCTCATCAGGACTCTTAGGACACTGATCTTTGCTAAGCACCATACCATGTGACATGGGAAGGAATCCTCTTTTGGAGTTTGTCATCTCGAACCGTTGAAGAATCTTATCTATATAAGTTTCTTGACTAAGTCCGATCATCCTCTTTGATCTATCTCTATAGATCTTGATTCCCAATATGTATTCTGCTTCCCCTAGGTCCTTCATAGAGAAGCATTTCCGAAGCCAGTCTTTAACTGATTCCAACATCGGAATCTTGTTTCCTATGATTAATATGTCATCGACATAAAGGACTAAGAAAACTAGGTCGCTCCCACTAACCTTCTTGTAAACACAAGATTCTTCTGCATTCTTGAGAAATCCAAATTCTTTGATTTTCTCTTCGAATCGAAGATTCCAACTCCGGCTTGCTTGCTTGAGTCCATAAATGGATTTCTTAAGCTTGCAAACTTTTCCAGCATTTTTGGAATCTACAAAACCTTCGGGTTGTGTCATGTACACATCCTCTTCCAAGTGTCCGTTTAGGAAGGCGGTTTTGACATCCATTTGCCAAATCTCATAATCATAATGAGCTGCAATTGCTAGAATGATCCGAATGGATTTAAGCATTGCGACAGGTGAAAAGGTTTCATCATAGTCTATACCATGAATCTGTTTGTATCCTTTCGCCACGAGTCTAGCTTTGAAAACGCTAACGTTTCCATCCTTGTCAGTTTTTACTTTGAAAACCCATTTGCATCCGATTGGTTTTGCTCCATCGGGCAAATCGATCAAGTTCCATACTTGATTTTCTGACATGGAATCCATTTCCGACCTCATGGCTTTTAGCCATTTTTCGGAGTCGGGGCTCGCCATAGCTTGGTTGTAGGTACTCGGCTCATTATCTTCTAACAGTAGGATATCTGTTTTCTGAGATAATTCCTGGAGCCTTTGAGATCTACGAGGGGCCTGAGCAACTTTTGGAGTGTTCTCAACTAGTTGAGATGTCTCCTGCGAATTTAATTCGACTTGAGCGGGAGGTACTCTCTCGACCTCATTTTCCTCTTCCATACTTTGTGTATAGATAGGAGCCGCTAAACCTCTTGATATCTCTATATCTGTGTTTATTTGTTGCTCATATCGAATTTCATCGATATCTACATTTCTCCCACTTGTCTGTTTGGAAAGGAATTCCTTTTCAAGGAAGACACCATCTCGAGCAACAAACACTTTGTTCTCAGATTCGTGGTAGAAGTAGTAACCCCTTGTCTCTTTTGGATAGCCCACAAAGAGACATTTGTCTGATTTAGGTGCGAGTTTGTCTCCTTGTAAACGTTTTACATAAACTTCGCATCCCCAGACTTTGAGAAAAGACAGCTTTGGAACCTTTCCAAACCATAACTCATATGGCGTCTTTTCTACAGCTTTTGACGGAGCTCGGTTAAGTGTGAAAGCAGCCGTTTCTAGAGCATACCCCAGAACGTGTTTGGAAGATTTGCTAAACTCATCATAGATCGAACCATGTCTAACAAGGTGCGATTTCTCCTTTCAGAAACACCATTCATCTGGGGTGTTCCTGGCGGAGTGAGTTGAGATACTATACCACAACTCCTAAGATGATCGTCAAATTCTTGACTCAAATATTCACCACCTCGATCGGATCGAATGGCTTTTATTTTCTTGCCAAGTTGATTCTCTACTTCGTTCTGAAATTGTTTGAACATGTCAAACGATTCGGACTTATGCCTCATCAAGTATATGTAACCATAACGAGTGAAGTCATCCGTGAACGTGATGAAGTAGCCATAGTTACCTCTCGCCGGAGTACTCATTGGTCCGCATACATCCGTATGTATGAGTTCCAAGGGTTCTTTGGCTCGGTCTCCTTTTCCTTTAAAAGAAGACCTCGTCATTTTACCCATTAAACATGATTCGCATGTGTCATATGATTCTAAATTATACGAACCTAGAAGTCCATGCTCATGGAGCTTCTTCATGCGTGTCATGTTAATGTGACCCAAACGACAATGCCAAAGGTAACTTGGATTTGAATCATCTGACCGTAGCCTATTGGTTTCTATGTTGAAGACTTCGTTCTCAATATTCGTAATATAGAGACCGTTGTATAGCTTAGCACTGGTATAAAACATTTCACCTTTGTATAAAGAACAACGCTGGTTTTTTTATTAATAGGTGATATCCCTCTTTGTCTAATTCTGAGACAGAGATAATGTTTCTAGAAATAGAGGGTACATAATAGCAATTATGAAGTTCTAAAACTAGACCAGTTTCTAAAGGTAGACTGAATGTTCCTACAGCTTTTGCAGCAACCGTTGCTCTATTTGCTACTCGTAGGACAAGCTCCCTTCCAGATAAATACTTGATTCCCTTAAGGCCCTGCACATCATAAATGATATGAGCACCACATCCGGTATCGAATACCCAGGATTGAGAATCAAATGTATTTGCTAAGTTAACTTCGATAACATAGATACCTTGGTCGGAATCGCGAGTTCCTTCCTTTTTCCTTTTGTTCTTCTGAATCAGTTGAAGTTCTTTCTTTGATTCAGACATTCCAATGCCTCTCCGGATTGCCTTGGAAGTCCCGTACTTCCTCAACCGTGATTTGTTTCGGGACATGTCCCTTAATCGACGGATGATTGTGTGCGCATCCATTTTCCTGAATCTCTTTTGAAGATTAGGTTCCATGGTTGCCAACATAAGGCAAGTTACTGAAATTGATTTCATCCGGATACTTTTGGCCTGCTTTTGTTCCTCAACCTTTGAGTTCGCAGTTATTCTTGGAATAGGGGTATCCAGTACGCTTTCTTTGTTTGTAGACTTGAGAACACTTCTCAATCTCTTTTCCCAATCAAGGAAGTTATCCATGTTCAATTTGTCCTCATCAAGGATTGAACATAGGTTGAAAAGATTGATTTTTGCCATAGTAAAACTACATGAAACAGAAAAAGGATTTTGCTAAGTATTACATTCGATAATTTTTGCAAAAAAGTTCTACGTTTTTGCCACATTATTCAAGATAAAACATGTCCCTAGATGAATAATGCGATTCCGAGATCCCATCTCTCAAGGATTAAGCGGACTAGGGCCCTGCCCTTAATTCCCATTGATTTAGGTGAGTGAACACTTTCACTGATCATACCGTATGATTCTCGGTTGATGGATTACATGTTAAGTGTAAAATCCATCCTTTTGCCTCGAGTATCCAAGACTCTCTTGCTGATCTCGTTGAGTAGAACCATTTAGACATGTAGGCCTCTTCTATAGGCCTACCCGCAATGTCCCAAGGTAGAGGAGGTACTCTGCGAAGGCCGACCCACCTTCCTCGAACAAGGGCGCAAGGAGTGTCTTAATTTGGATAGGCACTGTACTCAAAATTACTTTTAGGGACTTTTACGCTAGTCTGGCGTTCGTTTTAGTGAACTAATTAGCCTAACTAACATCCACGACATAAAGCGTAAATAAGTAAGTAAATGCGCGCGAGAAAGTAAATCAAGCACATATGGATCCTAGTATGGCCTCTAACCTAGAAGATCTAATCTCCTTTGGTTTGCTTCTTGTTTCGTCTTTTGGTTCGTCTAGATCTCCATCTTTGAACCTCCATTGATTTCTCCCACTCACCTTAGGACTCCTTCCTTGAGCTTCTTCAATGGACTCATAAACCCTAAACTCTAATTACAAGACTCAAACGATTCGCAGATCGTGTAAACTTGAAAATTAAAATTATTACAAATTAGGCACCCATCCGTGCTCAAAACAAAAATAAGAAACACTTTCTATGGCCATACTAGTTTCCGCATTCACATCACATGCAATCATATAATATATTTCAAGGCTAACAATTATATATGCATGTATATCCGGGAGATACTTTTGTCGACATCTATATGTCATGTACGTACCTTAAGTCTACATCAAAGGATTAGACTAATGGTGCGTCTTGGTTTGATTTTAAAATCTGATTTTAAAGAGAAATTCCGTTTAGGCTTTGAATGGCCCGGGTTTATTTCGGAAATATTTGGATTGGAATTTTGGAGAAAATTTGGATAAAACTCCCACTCGAATAGTGGT
>NW_028238484.1:0-20000 GCF_041429995.1 Eschscholzia californica | reverse complement strand
GTCTGGGACGCGTCCAGTAGCTACCATCAGACGCGTCTTGGAGACGCGTCTGGGGTCCTGGGTGTCTCGGACTAAGTCCGAGACACCTAGTGCTGGTCCGGTCCAGCATCAGATGCGTCTAGGACGCGTCTGGTGCTTGGACTAGCGTCCTGGCTCCGGCCAGGACGAGATCAGGCCTATTGGCCTCGGCTCGGACATGCCGGCCCTATGGGCCGTGCCATGTCCGGACCTTGTCCGGGCCCCTTTTTGGGCTTGGGCCGGGACTTGTCTAGGACTTGTCCCGGGTCTTTTCAAGGCTTTTCGGACCACGAAAAGGGACCACTATTCGAGTGGGAGTTTTATCCAAATTTTCTCCAAAATTCCAATCCAAATATTTCCGAAATAAACCCGGGCCATTCAAAGCCTAAACGGAATTTCTCTTTAAAATCAGATTTTAAAATCAAACCAAGACGCACCATTAGTCTAATCCTTTGATGTAGACTTAAGGTACGTACATGACATATAGATGTCGACAAAAGTATCTCCCGGATATACATGCATATATAATTGTTAGCCTTGAAATATATTATATGATTGCATGTGATGTGAATGCGGAAACTAGTATGGCCATAGAAAGTGTTTCTTATTTTTGTTTTGAGCACGGATGGGTGCCTAATTTGTAATAATTTTAATTTTCAAGTTTACACGATCTGCGAATCGTTTGAGTCTTGTAATTAGAGTTTAGGGTTTATGAGTCCATTGAAGAAGCTCAAGGAAGGAGTCCTAAGGTGAGTGGGAGAAATCAATGGAGGTTCAAAGATGGAGATCTAGACGAACCAAAAGACGAAACAAGAAGCAAACCAAAGGAGATTAGATCTTCTAGGTTAGAGGCCATACTAGGATCCATATGTGCTTGATTTACTTTCTCGCGCGCATTTACTTACTTATTTACGCTTTATGTCGTGGATGTTAGTTAGGCTAATTAGTTCACTAAAACGAACGCCAGACTAGCGTAAAAGTCCCTAAAAGTAATTTTGAGTACAGTGCCTATCCAAATTAAGACACTCCTTGCGCCCTTGTTCGAGGAAGGTGGGTCGGCCTTCGCAGAGTACCTCCTCTACCTTGGGACATTGCGGGTAGGCCTATAGAAGAGGCCTACATGTCTAAATGGTTCTACTCAACGAGATCAGCAAGAGAGTCTTGGATACTCGAGGCAAAAGGATGGATTTTACACTTAACATGTAATCCATCAACCGAGAATCATACGGTATGATCAGTGAAAGTGTTCACTCACCTAAATCAATGGGAATTAAGGGCAGGGCCCTAGTCCGCTTAATCCTTGAGAGATGGGATCTCGGAATCGCATTATTCATCTAGGGACATGTTTTATCTTGAATAATGTGGCAAAAACGTAGAACTTTTTTGCAAAAATTATCGAATGTAATACTTAGCAAAATCCTTTTTCTGTTTCATGTAGTTTTACTATGGCAAAAATCAATCTTTTCAACCTATGTTCAATCCTTGATGAGGACAAATTGAACATGGATAACTTCCTTGATTGGGAAAAGAGATTGAGAAGTGTTCTCAAGTCTACAAACAAAGAAAGCGTACTGGATACCCCTATTCCAAGAATAACTGCGAACTCAAAGGTTGAGGAACAAAAGCAGGCCAAAAGTATCCGGATGAAATCAATTTCAGTAACTTGCCTTATATTGGCAACCATGGAACCTAATCTTCAAAAGAGATTCAGGAAAATGGATGCGCACACAATCATCCGTCGATTAAGGGACATGTCCCGAAACAAATCACGGTTGAGGAAGTACGGGACTTCCAAGGCAATCCGGAGAGGCATTGGAATGTCTGAATCAAAGAAAGAACTTCAACTGATTCAGAAGAACAAAAGGAAAAAGGAAGGAACTCGCGATTCCGACCAAGGTATCTATGTTATCGAAGTTAACTTAGCAAATACATTTGATTCTCAATCCTGGGTATTCGATACCGGATGTGGTGCTCATATCATTTATGATGTGCAGGGCCTTAAGGGAATCAAGTATTTATCTGGAAGGGAGCTTGTCCTACGAGTAGCAAATAGAGCAACGGTTGCTGCAAAAGCTGTAGGAACATTCAGTCTACCTTTAGAAACTGGTCTAGTTTTAGAACTTCATAATTGCTATTATGTACCCTCTATTTCTAGAAACATTATCTCTGTCTCAGAATTAGACAAAGAGGGATATCACCTATTAATAAAAAACCAGCGTTGTTCTTTATACAAAGGTGAAATGTTTTATACCAGTGCTAAGCTATACAACGGTCTCTATATTACGAATATTGAGAACGAAGTCTTCAACATAGAAACCAATAGGCTACGGTCAGATGATTCAAATCCAAGTTACCTTTGGCATTGTCGTTTGGGTCACATTAACATGACACGCATGAAGAAGCTCCATGAGCATGGACTTCTAGGTTCGTATAATTTAGAATCATATGACACATGCGAATCATGTTTAATGGGTAAAATGACGAGGTCTTCTTTTAAAGGAAAAGGAGACCGAGCCAAAGAACCCTTGGAACTCATACATACGGATGTATGCGGACCAATGAGTACTCCGGCGAGAGGTAACTATGGCTACTTCATCACGTTCACGGATGACTTCACTCGTTATGGTTACATATACTTGATGAGGCATAAGTCCGAATCGTTTGACATGTTCAAACAATTTCAGAACGAAGTAGAGAATCAACTTGGCAAGAAAATAAAAGCCATTCGATCCGATCGAGGTGGTGAATATTTGAGTCAAGAATTTGACGATCATCTTAGGAGTTGTGGTATAGTATCTCAACTCACTCCGCCAGGAACACCCCAGATGAATGGTGTTTCTGAAAGGAGAAATCGCACCTTGTTAGACATGGTTCGATCTATGATGAGTTTAGCAAATCTTCCAAACACGTTCTGGGGGTATGCTCTAGAAACGGCTGCTTTCACACTTAACCGAGCTCCGTCAAAAGCTGTAGAAAAGACGCCATATGAGTTATGGTTTGGAAAGGTTCCAAAGCTGTCTTTTCTCAAAGTCTGGGGATGCGAAGTTTATGTAAAACGTTTACAAGGAGACAAACTCGCACCTAAATCAGACAAATGTCTCTTTGTGGGCTATCCAAAAGAGACAAGGGGTTACTACTTCTACCACGAATCTGAGAACAAAGTGTTTGTTGCTCGAGATGGTGTCTTCCTTGAAAAGGAATTCCTTTCCAAACAGACAAGTGGGAGAAATGTAGATATCGATGAAATTCGATATGAGCAACAAATAAACACAGATATAGAGATATCAAGAGGTTTAGCGGCTCCTATCTATACACAAAGTATGGAAGAGGAAAATGAGGTCGAGAGAGTACCTCCCGCTCAAGTCGAATTAAATTCGCAGGAGACATCTCAACTAGTTGAGAACACTCCAAAAGTTGCTCAGGCCCCTCGTAGATCTCAAAGGCTCCAGGAATTATCTCAGAAAACAGATATCCTACTGTTAGAAGATAATGAGCCGAGTACCTACAACCAAGCTATGGCGAGCCCCGACTCCGAAAAATGGCTAAAAGCCATGAGGTCGGAAATGGATTCCATGTCAGAAAATCAAGTATGGAACTTGATCGATTTGCCCGATGGAGCAAAACCAATCGGATGCAAATGGGTTTTCAAAGTAAAAACTGACAAGGATGGAAACGTTAGCGTTTTCAAAGCTAGACTCGTGGCGAAAGGATACAAACAGATTCATGGTATAGACTATGATGAAACCTTTTCACCTGTCGCAATGCTTAAATCCATTCGGATCATTCTAGCAATTGCAGCTCATTATGATTATGAGATTTGGCAAATGGATGTCAAAACCGCCTTCCTAAACGGACACTTGGAAGAGGATGTGTACATGACACAACCCGAAGGTTTTTTAGATTCCAAAAATGCTGGAAAAGTTTGCAAGCTTAAGAAATCCATTTATGGACTCAAGCAAGCAAGCCGGAGTTGGAATCTTCGATTCGACGAGAAAATCAAAGAATTTGGATTTCTCAAGAATGCAGAAGAATCTTGTGTTTACAAGAAGGTTAGTGGGAGCGACCTAGTTTTCTTAGTCCTTTATGTCGATGACATATTAATCATAGGAAACAAGATTCCGATGTTGGAATCAGTTAAAGACTGGCTTCGGAAATGCTTCTCTATGAAGGACCTAGGGGAAGCAGAATACATATTGGGAATCAAGATCTATAGAGATAGATCAAAGAGGATGATCGGACTTAGTCAAGAAACTTATATAGATAAGATTCTTCAACGGTTCGAGATGACAAACTCCAAAAGAGGATTCCTTCCCATGTCACATGGTATGGTGCTTAGCAAAGATCAGTGTCCTAAGAGTCCTGATGAGCTAGCACACATGATGAAAGTACCCTATGCTTCGGCAATAGGATCAATCATGTACGCCATGATCTGCACTCGCCCAGACGTCTCATATGCTTTGAGCATGTGTAGCCGTTACCAATCAAATCCAGGCCAAGCGCACTGGCACGCCGCCAAGAATATCCTAAAGTACCTGAAAAGGACTAAGGATCATTTCCTGGTATATGGCGGGGAAGATACACTAAAAGTTGTAGGCCATGTGGATGCAAGCTTTCAAACTGATAGAGACGACTTCAAATCACAATCTGGGTTCGTCTACTGTCTGAATGGAGGAGCGGTATGTTGGAAAAGTTCCAAGCAGAGCACAGTTGCAGACTCTACCACTGAAGCAGAATACCTAGCGGCCTCGGAAGCTGCAAAGGAAGGAGTTTGGATCAAGAAGTTCATGATAGAACTTGGTGTCGTACCTGGCATGGAAGAGGGCGTGACTCTCTATTGTGACAACAACGGAGCAATAGCCCAAGCCAAGGAACCAAGAGCGCACCAAAAATCCAAACATATCCAAAGGAAGTACCACTTGATTAGAGAAATCATAGAAAGAAAAGATGTGGTAATTTGCAAGGTTCATACGGATGATAACGTTGCAGATCCGTTGACCAAACCGTTACCTCAGTCCAAACATGATTCACACATGAGGGACATTGGTATAAAGCGCATTGGGGAATGGCAACAAATGTAATTTGGATTCATAAAAGAGTTTATGTGCCTAATTACTTACATTCGATAAATAAAATAAAAGAAATTTTATTTTGTCCTTAGAATTTGGTTTGGTATTTTAAGAGACAGTCCACACGATAAAGAAAACGCTCCGAGTAGGCTTGTCAGATACGTGATCTGATGAATGAAACCCTACTAAGTGAACTTGGAGTGATTCATTATCAATTCCCTAGTCCAGGTCATTGCATGGACAACAATGACTCACGAAGACTAGTACGGGAGTCGATGGGATAGCGCAGTTTCATGGGCTATAGGAATAGTGTATTCGATTCGACTACGTGAGTGCATAATAGAGATTATGCGCTGGAATAACCCTCAACATGAGAAGTTCATCCAAAGAATGATGAAATCGTCAAACTTCTCATAAAGACAAGATTGAAGAGATTCCTCAAAACATGAGTGCTCAGCTCATCTTATGTAAGGAATGTCTGACTTTGGTTCCGTTAAACGCCGCGCCGTAAAAGGAGGTTATAAAGGCGGATACTGGGAAGGACAGGATAGACATGAAGTTGAGTGGGAGCGCAAGAATGGATTATGTCCTCCTAACCATGTTAGGATGCAGTGTCCTCGGGCCACTTGACGAGCAGCAACTGAAAATGCATGGCCGTGCTCAAATGGATTAAAAGTTAATCATTTGTTTTGACAGTTGTACTCGAGATCAAGAAAGTCTGAATGACGTGACGTATCAGATGGGATACTAAGTGACATGGGAATCGAGCATTGTACTTGTTCTAAGTCCAAGTGGGAGTCTGAAGGAGTTGAAGGAGATGTCCTTCGACCAAGGTGACAATGCGAACAATTTGTCGGATAGGACAATTGATGTGGAAGATCATCAAGTCCGATTGATTTAGGGATCGTAGAGTTGTAGCTAGAGACCAACTACGATCGTCGAATTACGAAGTAATTCGCGGCTAACTTCGATCGGATCCTACAACGGGTTACACATAAGAGTGACAAATTGATCTAGGATATGACTAGTGGGAGTGAGATATAATCATGGGAGTGTCCCATAAACATATCTCATAGGCCTAAAAAGGAATTAGGCAAAGATAGTACAAAAAGGCCAAAAGCAGGGTTTTTGGGCCTAGGCCGATTCGGGCACTTTTAGGGCTCGGATTGGGCTGATTTTTGGAGGGACGTTTCCTTATGTTATGAACATTAAATCTGCCAATTTTGGCTGGGTTTGGACGTCATCTCCTTAGGGAATTGAGAAAATACCAATAGTTGCTATTTTCGACTATTTCCCTAAATCTTATTCTAAAGGGTGTTTTGGGAAACCTAAAAGGAGGTGGATTCTTATTAGGGTTCTATATAAACACTCTTAGGGCAGAGAATAAGGTGTGGAATTTCTCTCTAAGCTTTCTTACTCTACCACATCAAGTAGAGAAGAGAAAGTGAGCTAATTCCCATTAACTATCTATCTAGTCAAGAAGAAAGGAGTTCTTCTTCCAACCACCATTGGTGTGCTAGCTATACAACAAGGTGGGAGATCAAATTGATTGCTCGTGTCCCAAGTAGAGGAGCTACACTTGAAGCTCTTGATCTTCTCATAAGCAATTGGAAAGGTTCGAGGGAAAACTAGCGAATAAGGTATTTATCTTTCTAGTTTTAATTAATGATTATCATAGGCTTATGCATGTGATCCTGGGAATACTAGTGTAGACATTAGATGTCTTATTCCGCTATAAACACTAGTAGAAGGGTGCAAAACCCAACACCCCCAGCAGCTCGGACACCTTCGGGGATGCTTCCCCAAGTGTCCGGCATAGGCTGGGGAGTTTTTGATTTTTTGGCCCGTGGTGCCCCCCCGGGCCCCCCCAGCCGCATCTTCGATTTCCCACGTCGGGGATGAGTTGGCAACTCTTGGAAGCTTCCCATCCACCCCCGTGCCGAGCTTTGCCCTTGGGATGCCTTATGTTGCATCCCAAGGGCCAAGGCACCTGCCAGCCCAAGGGCTGTGCACGGCCTGGGGAGGGAGCTCACCCCTCCCCTATATAGTGCAAAGTTATTGTTTTCCCTATTTTCACAAGGAAACATCAAATTTTTAACCAAGCATACTCGGCCTTTGCTCCTTCGTTACTCGTCCAAATCCAACAAACTTGCATTCGTTGGAAAGGTCTTTTCACAAGGATTCTTTTGATATATAATAATAGCGATTCCGATAAATATTTATTTTTTTATGAATTTTTAAGTGAATAAACAATTAAAAATTCAAAAAAAATAGAAAAAAAATATTTTTTTCCCGATTCTTTCTCCAATATTCCTGATAAATACCCACACACCCACATATGGAGTTTGGTCGAAAATGCTCGAGTGGATATCGAGATGTCCGACGAAGCACCACTTGGAAGGGCCGAGGCACGGGACGCCCGAGCTGTTGCTCGGGTCGGCACGGGACGCGCATGGGACAGCCCGGGACGGCATGGGACGCCCTCGCTACAGCTCGGGACGGCCAGGTACGCCCGAGACTTGGCTCGGGACGGCCTGGGACGCCCTCGCCATAGCTCGGGACGGCCTGGGACGCCCGAGACTAGGCTCGGGACGGCCTCGGCACAGCTCGGGACGGCCTGGGACGCCCTTGCCACAGCTCGGGACGGCATGGGACGCCCGAGACTTTGCTCGGGACGGCCCGGGACGCCCTTGCCACAGCTCGGGACGGCCTGGGACGGCCTCGGCACGGCTCGGGACGCCCTGGGACGCCCGAGACTTTGCTCGGGACGGCCTGGGACGTCCGAGACTTTGCTCGGGACGGCCTGGGACGCCCGAGACTTGGCTCGGGACGGCCTGGGACGCCCTCGCTACAGCTCGGGACGCCCTGGGACGGCCTCGACACAGCTCGGGACGGCCTGGGACGTCCGAGAATTTGCTCGGGCCGGCCTGGGACGCCCGAGACTTGGCTCGGGACGGCCTGGGACGCGCTCGGCACAGCTCGGGACAGGCCGGGACGCCCGAGCCGAGCTTCGGGTCGCACGAAATCTCTTCGTATTCCGACATATTAGAAGCTTCCCATCATGTAGTAGGCCGAGCTTTGCCCTTTGGATGCCCTATGGTGCTTGGCGAGCACTAGGGAACGTGCCAGCACAAGTGCTGTGCACGCTCTGGGGAAGGAGCTCAACCCTCCCCCTTATAGTGCAAAGTTATTGTTTTTCCTATTTTCACAAGGAAACATCAATTTTTTAACCAAGCATACTGGGCCTTTACTCCTTCGTTACTCGTCGGAATCCAGCAAACTTATACTCGTTGGAAAGGTCTTTTCGCAAGGATTTTTTTGATATATTATAATAGCGATTCCGATAAATATTTATTTTTCTATGAATTTTTAAGTGAATAAACACCGGAAAATTCATAAAAAATAGAAAAAAAAATATTTTCTTCCGTTTCTTTTCTCCAATAATTCATAAATAATACCTCAATAGTATTAATGAAGAGAGAGTCGAAATGGCCCGGGTGGATTTCGAAATGTCCCACGACCCCATAGAATGCACGGGCCAGCCGAGCCAAAAGAATGGGACGCGCACGGGACAGCATTGGTCAGGCTCGGGACGGCACGGGACAGCACGGGACGCGCATGGGACAGCACGGGACGCGAATGGGACGGCCTTGCTAAGGCTCGGGACGGCATGGGACAGCACGGGACGCGAATGGGACGGCCTTGGTGAGGCTCGGGACGGCACGGGACGCGCAAGGGACGGCCTTGGTGAGGCACGGGACGGCCTTGGTCAGGCTCGGGACGGCATGTCACGGCCCTGGTGAGGCTCGGACGGCACGGGACGCGCATGGCACGGCACGGGACGGCCTGGGACGGCCATTGTGAGGCTCGGACGGCACGGGACGCGCATGGGACGGCCTTGGCGAGGCTCGGGACGGCATGGGACAGCACGGGACGGCCTCGGCACAGCTCGGACGGCACGGGACGCGCATGGGACGGCCTTGGCGAGGCTCGGGACGGCATGGGACAGCACGGGACGGCACGGGACGGCCTCGGCACAGCTCGGACGGCACGGGACGGCCTTGGCGAGGCTCGGGACGGCATGGGACAGCACGGGACGGCCTCGGCACAGCTCGGACGGCACGGGACGGCCTTGGCGAGGCTCGGGACGGCATGGGACAGCACGGGACGGCCTCGGCACAGCTCGGGACGGCACGAGACGCGCATGGGACGGCCTTGGTGAGGCTCGGACGGCCCGGGACGCGCATGGGACATCATGGGACGCACATGGGACACCTTATGGGGATCATCAAGGGACGTTGCACGGGACATTCTTTCCCACGAAGGGCATTTACATGGGACATCTTAGGAGTCGAGAGCCGGCACATGGGACAACGTAGTTCACACGCACGGAACACTTTACTTTCGTTTGGAACGTCGTGGGATCTTTATGTCCCCATTAGCACCGAACCTTTAACATGCTAGGAAGCTATGTTCGATCTTCTCGAAGTGTCGATGGAACTTCGATGGACACACATCCGATCCGATGTTATGATGATGTACTTTCTCCGAGATCGATGTTGGGGCCGTATTCCGATGTCATGATGATGTACTTTCTCCGAGATCGATGGGACGGCCTTGGTAAGGCATGGTTCGGCCTTGGTAAGGCATGGGTCGGCCTTGCTAAGGCATGGGACGCGCATGGGATGGCCTTCGTAAGGCATGGGACGGTCTTGTAAGGCACGGGACGCGCATGGGACGGCCTTGTAAGGCATGGGACGTCCTTCGTAAGGCGTGGGTCGGCCTTGTAAGGCTCGGGACGCCATGGGACGGCACGAGACGCGCATGGGACGGCCTTGGTGAGGCTCGGACGGCACGGGACGCGCATGCGACGGCCTTGTAAGGCTCAGGACGGCACGGGACAGCACGGGACGCGCAAGGGACGGCCTTGGTATGCCTCGGGACGGCCTTGGTAAGGCTCGGGACGCCATGGGACGGCACGGGACGCCATGGGACGGCACGGGACGCGCACGGGACGGCCTGGGACGCGCACGGGACGGCCTTGGTAAGGCTCGGGACGCCATGGGACGGCCATGGTAAGCCTCGGGACGGCCTTGGTAAGGCTCGGGACGCCATGGGACGGCCTTGGTAAGCCTCGGGACGGCCTTGGTAAGGCTCGGGACGCCATGGGACGGCCTTGGTAAGGCTCGGGACGCCATGGGACAGCAGGGGACGCCATGGGACGGCCTGGGACTGCCTTGGTAAGGCTCGGGACGCCATGGGACGGCCTGGGACGCGCACGGGACGGCCTTGGTAAGGCTCGGGACGCCATGGGACGGCACGGGACGCGCACGGGACGGCCTGGGACGCATCCTGGGATGCCTGAGCCAGCAAGGTCGCGGCATGGGACATTCTTAGCCATCAAGGGTCGCGGCATGGGACATTCTTAGGCGTCAAGGGTCGGGGCATGGGACATTCTTAGGCGTCAAGGGTCGTGGCATGGGACATCACATGGGCCATCTTATGCTTCTTAGGCACCAAGGGTCGGGACGTGGGTGCGTTAAGGCAGGGACATCTTATTGGGACTTGGTGCGCTCCAACACCCTTTGCGGGACACCAAGGCAGGGACATCTTAGTGGGACTTGGTGCGTTCCAACACCCTTTGCGGGACACCAAGGCATGGACATTTTAGTGAGCGGGCTGTCACGGGGTAAAATCTCGGCTGTGCTGTTTACTCCGTGCGGCACTTGTGTAGCTTCTCTTCCTGCACAAGTCTAAGCCTTTTGAACTTGGATGCCTATGTAACTAAGACTAATAGGCTACTCCACACTAGTATGCTTGAACAAGGAAAGCTCCTAAGTATGCACAAGAACACTCTAAGAGAAAACTCCAAGCTTTATTGCTTATGAAAAACTCTTTACAAGTGGGCACACTTCCCAAGTCACTCACTCTCTTGGATACCAACTTGGTTGCTCTCAACTTGTTCTCTAACTTCTTGTTTTACAAATGAGGGGATCACCCCTATTTATACTAGTTTGGCTATACAATGGAGGGCTAGGATTATGCCACTTGGTTTGCATCTAATGGCTAGGAAGCTTCCTAGGATTTTTCTAGAAAACTTGGGCTCCAAGCAACTCTAGAAGTCTCCTCCAAAATATCTTCTCCCATCCTCTAGAGAACTCCATTGGATTGGGCCAAAGAGGGAGCATGATGCCTTCAACTAAGCACAAAACAGCCCAGCCCAAGTGTGCTGTCTAGGCTGCTGTTCTGAGCTCCCGGGCTGCTGTTTTGGGCTGGTCTGCTGAGCTAATAAGCTGCTGTCCCGGCCTGAGTGTTGCTGCTGGTTGGTGCACTCAAGTGGGGCCTGTTTGGGCTGCTCCTTGGGGCTAATATGTGGCTGTCCCGGGCCACCTGAGCTGCTTGATGGGGTCGTGAATTTTGGTCCGTGACATTCTCCCCCACCCAATCCGCAAACGTCCTCGTTGCGTACTTGGCCGCATCCTTTACAGCAACATGTAACTCCTCTTTTGGCCTGCTCCAAGATATTCTGGTGCTCCTCCAAGGCTCTCCTTTGCCTTTGCCTTTGGCGCCTCCGTGCATTTTTGCTATGCACAGGTCCCGCCTCTCGAGCTTTTCGACACTTTGGCTCCTTCTCGTCCCGTGCCGGCTCCTTACTAGTGCCATCTGCTACACTAGTGCTTGGTTGGTCCCTTCCAACCTTGGTGGTACCTGAAGTTGGCTTTGGTTGCCTCCTTTGCCCATCACCTAGTTGGAGTGCGGATACCGTCCCAACCTTGCTCTCTTTGGTGCGCTCCACTGGCACCACACATGGGGACTTCTCATCTAACACCTGCAAAACATTCAAGTGTGGTATCACAGATGCCTTGGCTACCTCGAGAAAGTCCAGCCCCAAGATAACTTTGTGATCATCTATGTCCCCGACGTAGAAGTCTACCCTTCCACTCCAAGCTCCTATCTTGAGTGGAACGTGCCTTGCCACTCCATGCACGGCCTTTGCCTCCGAGTTCACCGCCTTTATTGTTGAGTTATGATCTCCTTCGACCCTCATCCCCAACCTTGCGGCTTCCTTTGGCGTGATGAAGTTTTGATTGGCTCCACTATCGACCATTGCACGGGCCGACTGTCCATTCAAGCTCAGGTCCACATACATGAGACCCTTCCTTACTTTCTTCTTTGGCATGGTGTCCCGGCCTTCTACCTTAAGAGCATTGAGGTGAATGGCACCAACCTGTGGGCATTCCTCCTCCTCCTCTTCAGCCTTGTTCTTGCCCCTGTCCCTATCTTTGTTTCTATCTTCTTTGGCTTGCAAGGCGTTGAGTGTACTCTTCTTCGAGCATTCCCACGATCTATGGTCGCCTCCACATTTCCAGCACTTCCTAGGTGGGTTGGCATGCTCCTTGGACTTTTGGTCCTTAGGTGTCTCCCATCTCCTCGGGTCCCTGTCGTGGTGTAGGGTTTTATACCCTTCTACTAGTGTTTATAGCGGAAATATGACATCTAATGTCTACACTAGTATTCCCAGGATCACATGCAAAACTAGTAATTAATCTAATGGAGATAGTGGATTACCTTAATCGCTTTTCCCTCAAACTAGTTGAATTGATTGAAGAAGACCAAGAGCTTCAAGTGTAGCTCCTCTACTTGGGACACGAGCAATCAATTTGATCTCCCACCTTGTTGTATAGCTAGCACACCAATGGTGGTTGGATAATAAGAAGACCTTCTTCTTGCTTGACTAGATAGATAGTTAATGGGAATTAGCTCACTTTCTCCTCTCTACTTGATGTGGTAGAGTAAGAAAGCTTAGAGAGAAATTCCACACCTTATTCTCTGCCCTAAGAGTGTTTATATAGAACCCTAATAAGAATCCACCTCCTTTTAGGTTTCCCAAAACACCCTTTAGAATAAGATTTAGGGAAATAGTCGAAAATAGCAACTATTGGTATTTTCTCAATTCCCTAAGGAGATGACGTCCAAACCCAGCCAAAATTGGCAGATTTAATGTTCATAACATAAGGAAACGTCCCTCCAAAAATCAGCCCAATCCGAGCCCTAAAAGTGCCCGAATCGGCCTAGGCCCAAAAACCCTGCTTTTGGCCTTTTTGTACTATCTTTGCCTAATTCCTTTTTAGGCCTATGAGATATGTTTATGGGACACTCCCATGATTATATCTCACTCCCACTAGTCATATCCTAGATCAATTTGTCACTCTTATGTGTAACCCGTTGTAGGATCCGATCGAAGTTAGCCGCGAATTACTTCGTAATTCGACGATCGTAGTTGGTCTCTAGCTACAACTCTACGATCCCTAAATCAATCGGACTTGATGATCTTCCACATCAATTGTCCTATCCGACAAATTGTTCGCATTGTCACCTTGGTCGAAGGACATCTCCTTCAACTCCTTCAGACTCCCACTTGGACTTAGAACAAGTGCAATGCCTCGATTCCCGTGTCAATTTAGTATCCCATCTGATACGTCACGTCATTCAGACTTTCTTGATATCCGAGTACAACTGTAAAAGACAAACGATTAACTTTTAATCCGTTTGAGCGCGGCCACGCATTTTCAGTTGCTACTCATCAAGTGGCCTTGAGACACTTTGTACCTAATGTGATTAGGGTGACACAATCCATTCTTGCGCTCCCACTTAACTTCATGTCTATCCTGTCCTTCCCAGTGTCCGCCTTTATAACCTCCTTTTACGGCGCGGCGTTTAACGGAACCAAAGTCGGGCATTCCTTACATAAGATGAGTGGAGCACTCATGTTTTGAGGAATCTCTCCAATTGTCTTTATGAGAAGTATTGACGTTCATCACGAGTGATGTACTTCTCATTTGAGGGTTATCCAGTGTATAAACCTTTTACACACCCACGTAGTCGAATAGAATATACTATTCCTATAGCCCATGAAACTGCGCTATCCCATCGACTCCCGTGCTAGTCTTCGTGAGTCATCGTTGTCCATGCAATGACCTGGACCAGGGATTTGATAATAAATATTCCAAGTTCACTTAATAGGGTTTCATTCATCAGATCACGTATCTGACAAACCTATTCGGAATGTTTTATCATCAATGGACTGTCGTTTAAATACTAAACCAAATTTAGACGACTTGTGAAATAACTCTATTATTTCTGATAACGAGAGTTGTAAATCTGAGCCTCTTCCGTAAAACTCTTTTTACCCACTCAGTTTTACTCGTCGAGGTTTAAAATTATACCTCATGCCTTAGACTGTGTATGAATCTCATACTATGTCTTAGGTGACAGTTCAGTTTGACTACCGTGGTAGTCGGTTTTAAACTTTGCTAATTATCAATTAATTTGAAGACGGTTATCTTCAACCTTGATAATTTCTAATAACTTTTACTAGAGTTAAGGCTTTTAATTCTTTATGTAGTATTTGCAACAGTTCCCGGCTTAAACACTTTTAGCCTACTTTCCTTCCATGTCTGAAAGTTTGCTACGATGACATGTTCAATTTTGTACTACTTCATCCTTTAGCCTTCTAGGATGTACTAAGTAGTGTTTCGGTTTTCCAATCCGAATTCGGATGTTTAAATGCTAATCATGTCCAACATGATTGACTTTATGTTTTCGAACATAAATGTCTCTCTCATGCGTGCTAGCTCATCGGTGTCTTTTCAGACTCCGATTTTTGCAACGCCCTCTGTCATGAGTTTTTGGGTCGAAATTCTCTTAGACTTTCCGAGTCTTAGATTTTCTGTTTCGGATCTCAAGCATCTCAGCGTACTGAGTCTCTCTAATCCTATCATCCTTTTGATCTATGCTTATAGATCTTCAGATGCCCAAAATGGCATTTTATCCTTTTGTGTGTGGTCCTTTATTGAGTCAGTTCGTTACTGTTATACAACACCTTATGTCGTACTCAATCTTTTGTATGTACTCTGCATACGGACCCGGAAGGTTTGTTTACTCCCACTTACCTTCTTGAAATTTCGTGATTCAAGATTTTCTTCATTCCTCAGGAATCAAACTTCTTTGATTGCCTTTTGAATCGAAGATTCTAACTCTTGCGTGCTTTTAATCCGTCGATAGATTTCTTAAGCATGCTTGTGGACATAACTTGATTGGAAGAATCTTTATTCTTCTTGTCTCGTTTCGGGAAACATGAATGTTTCCATCCTTCTCAGTTTTCTATTTTGGAAAACCAATTTAGGTCTTCTGTTGACTTAAATTATCAAGCTTCATGTCTTGACGAGATATGGATTCCACGATGATTTTGGCTTCTAGCCAAAATCTAGAGTCAGTTTCCGTTTCTGCGCAGGTCTTTTATCTCTTCAGAAATAACCTTTATTTTCTGAGTCTTTAAGATTTTATTTTGACCTTTCAGGGCTTTTGAACAACAATTTGGAGTTATCTCAACTACTTTGAGATATTCCTTTAGAGACACTTTCACTCGCTTTGAGAGTTCTCCTGCGAATGACATTCGCTTTTGTGCGGTGGGTTTACAAGATCATATCTTTAACCTTTCCTTTTCCAAGGAGTCGCAGTTTGTTGCTCTTGGTCGAATTTAATCGTCTTGTACAAGTTTCATGATTGTTCTTCATGAAACTCCATGATTTTTCTCATGATCGAATTAAATCGACTTGTACTTTTCTCCCACTTATTCTTGTAATAATTAGTGTTTTTCTCCCAGATTACTAGGTGCGCTAATTATTAGAAGAATACTATCATGAGCAACAAACACTTTGTTCTCTTGATTGCTTGTGGAAAAAGCCCAAATTTCTTCTAAAGAAATTGCGTCAGACTTTAGCTAATTTTGTAATGCCTTTACAAGCTTAGACGGACTTTGGTAGTTTTGTGAGAAGCTATGTCTAGACTAATGGATTTTGGAGGATAGAGTTTGATTCGTGTTCTTCATCTTAATCCTTTTGGACACTCCAAATATGGATAGGTTAGAAGTACGTTTGAAGATCAATTTCTGTTTCTGACTCAAGACTTTCTTTCTTGTCAGTTTGATTCATGTTTTGGTTATAGTGGACCTGTTGTCCTCATCCCTTTCCGATGAACCTATCTTATAGGTTTTTGACCAAGTTTAGAATCTTTTGGTATAGTTTGTTAAATCTAGCACTTATTAACATCCCAATTTAGAAATAAAGTTCTTTATTGATTCTCCGTAATACTTAGTACAGAGATGATGTTAAAAAACTAGAAAAACTATTAATCTAGAATAGTGCCTAAAGTAGACTTCGATCCCTTTCAGCATCCTTAGCAGTCGAGGCTTCTGCTCCCTCTTGGATCTTGTCTTCTTTAGCCAAATACTCAGTTCCCAGCTGCGCCTGTACATTCACAATGATAGGGCAATTTTAGGTATCATATACCTAGGTTTGGGAATTTTACAGTATTTGATAAGTTAACTGTTTATACCTGAATTGGAAGCCACTGTTCCATTCCTTTTGTCCTCCAAGAACTTAGGGCAGTTTCTTTTCCAGTGGCCTTTGCCATCACAGTAGAAACATTTGGTGTCAGGAGGAGGACCTTTGTCTTTAGGTTTGGCAACTCGTTTGCCTTTTCCTTTTGACGCGGTTTTCTTCTTCTGTTTTCCACCTTTCTTGAACCCTTTGTCCTTTTGTACCATAAGAACGTCCTTCTTAGTCTCCACTATAGCGACGTCCTTTTCGGCTGTTAGAAGCATAGAATGAAGTTCCTCCAACGTTTTATCCCATCCATTCATGTTGTAGTTCATCTTAAACTGATTAAAACCACTATGGAGGGAGTGAAGGATAGTGTCGGTAGCCGTCTGTTGGCTATAAGGGAAACCTAGTTTAGCCAGCTTGCCCATGAGCCTGATCATTTGACGAACATGAGGCCCAACTGGTTTTCCCTTTTCAAGGCGCATGTCCATAATTGCTTTAGAGGTTTCAAACCTCTCCAATCTCGACTGTTTCTGGAACATTTCCCGAAGTTGTCGCATCATGGAGTAAGCATCCATGTCTATGAACTGCTCTTGCAGAGTCGGTTCCATGGTTGCTAGCATTAAGCAAGTTACAGGCTCTGCCTTTTTCCGCACACTCCTTTCTTCATCTATCTCTTCTTTAGTCGAATTATCATCCAATACAGGAATTGGAGTTTCTAGTACATGTTGCTTTCCTTCCATCCTGAGAACTATTCCCAGGTTCCTCTCCCAGTCAAGGAAGTTGTGCTCATTTAGCTTCTCCTTGTCGAGAAGTGAGCGGAAGTTGAAAATATCTTTTGTCATCTACATAAAAGAAATGGCAAAGTTTTAAACTCGTTATCATTTTTGAAAAACTTAGTTTTCCCACATTATTCAATAAAAATCGTCCCCGATTGAATAAGTGATTCCAAGACCCCAGTTCTTCGGAGTAAAGCGGACGAAGGCCCTACCCTTTGACTCCGTCGTTCCGGGTGAGTGAACTACTTCACTGATCATACCTTATGACTCTTGGTTGATAGATTTCATTAATGAATGACTAATCTATCCTTTTGCCTCGAGTATCCAAGACTCTCTTGCTGATCTCGTTGAGTAGAACCATTTAGACGTGTAGGCCTCTTCTATAGACCTACCCGCATTGTCCCAAGGTAGAGGAGGTACTCTGCGAAGGCCGACCCACCTTCCTCGAACAAGGGCGCAACGAGTGTCTTAATCTGGATAGGCGATTACTCAAGATTACTTTTGGGGACTTTTACGCTAGTCTGGCGTTTGTTATAGTGAACTATTTAGCCTAACTAACATCCACGACATAAAGCGTAAATAAGTAAGTAAATGCGCGCGAGAAAGTAAATCAAGCAGACATGGATCCTAGTATGGCCCCTAACCTAGAAGATCTAATCTCCTTTGGTTTTCTTCTTGTTTCGCCTTTTGGTTCGTCTAGATCTCCATCCTTGAACCTCCATTGATTTCTCCCACTCGCCTTTGGATTCCATCCTTGAGTTTTCTTCAATGGACTCATTGACCCTAAACTCTAATTACAAGACTCTAACGATTCGCAGATCGTATAAACTTGAAATTAAAATTAATTACAAAGCATGCACCCATCCGTGCTTAAAACAAGAATAAAGATATAAATCTATGGCCATACTAGTTTCCCGCATTCACATCACATGCAATCATATAATATATCAAGGCTAAGAATTATATATGCATGATTATCTTGGGAGATACTTTTGTTGACATCACATGTCACATTACGGACCTTAAGTCTAAATTCGAAGAATTCAACTAGTGGTGCGTTCCGGTTTTATCTTTTATGATTTCTAAAATCATCTTTAAGAAAAACTCCGTTTCGGGTTTTGAAAGCCCGGGTCAATTTCGGAAAAACATTGGTTCGATTCTTAATGATTTCATAAATCAATTTAAAGAGAAATCCGTTTTGGCCTTCTGGATGGCCCGGATTGATTTTGGAATTATTTGGTTGGAATCGGAAGAAATTTTGGCAAAAACTCCCACTCGAATGATGGTTCCTTTTTATGGTCCGAAAAGCCTCGAAAAAGCCCGGGACAAGTCCTAGACAAGTCCCGGCCCAAGCCCAGAAAAGGGCTCGGACAAGGTCCGGACATAGCACGGCCCATAGGCCGGCATGTCCTGGCCGAAGCCTATCAAGGCCTGGTCTCGTCCTGGCCGGAGCCAGGACGCTAGTCCATGTACCAGACGCGTCCTAGACGTGTCTGGTGCTGGACCGGACCAGCACTAGGTGTCTCGGACTAGTCCGAGACACCCAGAACCTCCCAGACGCGTCTCCAAGACGCGTCTGGTCGAGTGCTCTGGACGCGTCCTAGACGCGTCCAGGAAGCTCCCTCCGCAGCTGCTGGTCGCGTCTCCAAAACGCGTCCCAACAGCTGCTCTGGACGCGTCTTCAAGACGCGTCCAGAAGCTTCTGTCGCAGCTGCTGGTCGCGTCCTAGACGCGTCTCAGCAGCTGCTCTGGATGCGTCCAGAGGACGCATCCAGGAGCTCCCGGTCCGGCCAGGAAGCTTCCTGGCCGGACACTAGGGTTTTTCAAAACCCTAGTTTCCAAAAAATTTTTTTTTTTTCTTTTGCAACTCTAAGTTGCTATTTTCCAAATTTAAAACTTTTCTTAAAATTTTGAAATCTTTTAGAACACTTCTAAAATTTTTACAAAACTTGTAGAAACTTTTAAAATTTCCAAATTTTGTTTTGAGAGTTTCCCAAAACTCAAAACACTTCTTTTTAGAACACTTCTAAAATTCCAAAAATCTTTGTTTTTCAAAAGTTTCCAAAACTTGAAAACAACTCTTAATCAAACCAATTTTGGATCAAAGTCTAGGTTTTTGAAAACTTTTTCAAAGAACAATTTTGAAATCTATTTGAAAAATTCTTGAATCCCATTCAAAATCAATCAATTTCTTATGTTTAAAACTCTTTTAAACATAACTATCAACTTAATCAAGCATGGATTAGTCCGAAATTCAATCTAATTGAGTTTTAAAACACTTTTAATCATCAATTTGATTCTTAATTTGAAATTCATTGAATCCCATTCAATATTATCAAATTGTGAGTTTAAATAGTTTTAAAACACTTTTAAAATATTTTTATAAACTCAATTTATCAAACTATCAATTATATCTAATATGAACTAGTTCGATTCTTAGCAAAAACTAGTTAATAGCAAGAGGCTCTGATACCACTGTAGGGTTTTATACCCTTCTACTAGTGTTTATAGCGGAAATATGACATCTAATGTCTACACTAGTATTCCCAGGATCACATGCAAAACTAGTAATTAATCTAATGGAGATAGTGGATTACCTTAATCGCTTTTCCCTCAAACTAGTTGAATTGATTGAAGAAGACCAAGAGCTTCAAGTGTAGCTCCTCTACTTGGGACACGAGCAATCAATTTGATCTCCCACCTTGTTGTATAGCTAGCACACCAATGGTGGTTGGATAATAAGAAGACCTTCT